>NC_081185.1:4864746-5075158 GCF_029867415.1 Vicia villosa
CATCAAAAACATGGACTATCATACGCAATTTTTGTAATTTATTTCCCATCTTCAAAAACATGGACTACCATATGCAATTATTGGAATTTCTTTCCCCTAACCAAAGTCGATTATCATATGCAATTTTATGAATTTATTTCCTTTTTTAAAGCATGGACTATATCATATGCAATTCTAAAGTTTCTTTCCCTTCTCTAAAAACGGGGACTATCATATGCATTTTCTTTAATTTATTCCCCTTCTCCAAAAACGTGGACTATCATATGTAATTTCTGGAATTTCATTCCCTTTTCCAAAAACATGGACTATCATATGCAATCTTTGGAATTTCTTTCCCTTCTCCAAAAACTTGGACTATCATATGCAATTTTTGGAATTTCTTTGCCTTCTTCAAAAGCATGGATTATCATAGGTAATTTTTGGAATTTCATTCCCTTCTCCAAAAACATGGACTACCATATGCAATTATTGGAATTTCTTTACCATATCCAAAGTCGACTATCATATACAATTTTATGAATGTATTTCCCTTTTAAAAACATGGAATATATCATATGCAGTTCTAAAGTTCCTTTCCCTTCTCTAAAAACGTGGACTATCATATGCATTTACTAGATTTTTATTTCCCTTCTCCAAAAACGTGGACTATCATATGCAATTTCTGGAACTTCAATCCCTTCTCCAAAAACGTGGACTAGCATGTGCAATTTCTTGAACTTCTTTCCCTTCTCCAAAAACGTGGACTAGCATGTGCAATTTCTGAAATTTCTTTCGCTTCTCCAAAAACGTGGACTATCATATGCAACTTTTAAAATTTCTTTCCCTTCTAAATAAACGTGGACTATTATATGCAATTTCTAGAATTTCTTTCGAAAAACGTGGACTATGATATGCAATTTCTAGAATTTCTTTCCCTTCCCCAAAAACATGGACTATCGTATGCAATTTCTAAAATTTCTTTACCTTCTCCAAAAACATGGACTATCATATGCAATTTTTTAAATTTCTTTCCCTTCTCCAAAAACATGGACTATCATATGCAATTTTTGAAATTTCTTTCCCTTCTCCAAAAACGTGGACCATCATATGCAATTATTAGAATATCTTTCCCTTCTCCAAAAACATGGACTATCATATGCAATTTCTAATATTTCTTTACCTTCTCCAAAAACATGGACTATCATATGTAATTTCTGAAATTTGTTCCCCTTCTTCAAAAACATGGACGATCATACGCAATGTTTGTAATTTATTTCCCATCTTCAAAAACATGGACTACCATATGCAATTATTGGAATTTCTTTCCCCTAACCAAAGTCGACTATCATATGCAATTTTATGAATTTATTTCTCTTTTAAAAGCATGGACTATATCATATGCAATTCTATAGTTTCTTTCCCTTGTCTAAAAACGTGGACTATCATATGCATTTTCTTAAATTTATTCTCCTTCTCCAAAAACGTGGACTATCATATGTAATTTCTGGAATTTCATTCCCTTCTCCAAAAACGTGGACTATCATATGCAATCTTTGGAATTTCTTTCTGTTCTCCAAAAACATTGACTATCATATGCAATTTTTGGAACTTCTTTGCCTTCTTCAAAAACATGGAATATCATAGGTAAATTTTGGAATTTCTTTCCCATCTCCAAAAACATGGACTACCATATGCAATCATTGGAATTTCTTTACCATATCCAAAGACGACTATCATATACAACTTTATGAATGTATTTCCCTTTTAAAAGCATGGAATATATCATATGCAGTTCTAAAGTTCCTTTCCCTTCTCTAAAAACGTGGACTATCATATGCATTTTCTTGAATTTATTTCCCTTCTCCAAAAACGTGGACTATCATACGCAATTTCTGGAATTTCATTCCCTTCTCCAAAAACATGGACTATCATATGCAATTTCTTGAACTTCTTTCCCTTCTCCAAAAACGTGGACTAGCATGTGCAATTTCTGAAATTTCTTTCGCTTCTCCAAAAACGTGGACTATCATATGCAATTTTTAAAATTTATTTCCCTTCTCAAAAAACGTGGACTATTATAGGCAATTTCTAGAATTTCTTTCGAAAAACGTGGACCATGATATGCAATTTCTAGAATTTCTTTCCCTTCCCCAAAAACATGGACTATCATATGCAATTTTTGAAATTTCTTTCCCTTCTCCAATAACGTGGACTATCATATGCAATTATTAGAATATCTTTCCCTTCTCCAAAAACATGGACTATCATATGCAACTTCTAATATTTCTTTACCTTCTCCAAAAACATGGACTATCATATGTAATTTCTGAAATTTGTTCCCCTTCTTCAAAAACATGGACTATCATACGCAATTTTTGTAATTTATTTCCCATCTTCAAAAACATGGACTACCATATGCAATTATTGGAATTTATTTCACCTAACCAAAGTCGACTATCATATGCAATTTTATGAATTTATTTCCCTTTTAAAAGCAAGGACTATATCATATGCAATTCTAAAGTTTCGTCCCCTTCTCTAAAAACAGGGACTATCATATGCATTTTCTTTAATTTATTCCCCTTCTCCAAATACGTGGACTATCATATGTAATTTCTGGAATTTCATTCCCTTTTCCAAAAACATGGACTATCATATGCAATCTTTGGAATTTCTTTCCCTTCTCCAAAAACATGGACTATCATATGCAATTTTTGGAATTTCTTTGCCTTCTTCAAAAGCATGGATTATCATAGGTAATTTTTGGAATTTCATTCCCATTTCCAAAAACATGGACTACCATATGCAATTATTGGAATTTCTTTACCATTTCCAATGTCGACTATCATATACAATTTTATGAATGTATTTCCCTTTTAAAAACATGGAATATATCATATGCAGTTCTAAAGTTCCTTTCCCTTCTCTAAAAACGTGGACTATCATATGCATTTTCTTGATTTTTATTTCCCTTCTCCAAAAACGTGGACTATCATATGCAATTTCTGGAATTTCATTCCCTTCTCCAAAAACGTGGACTATCATATGCAATTTCTAGAATTTCTTTCCCTTCTCCAAAAACGTGGACTAGCATGTGCAATTTCTGAAATTTCTTTCGCTTCTCCAAAAACTTGGACTATCATATGCAATTTTTAAAATTTCTCCCCCTTCTAAAAAAACATGGATTATTATATGCAATTTCTAGAATTTCTTTCGAAAAACGTGGACTATGATATGCAATTTCTAGAATTTCTTTCCCTTACCCAAAAACATGGACTATCGTATGCAATTTCTAAAATTTCTTTACCTTCTCCAAAAACATGGACTATCATATGCAATTTTTGAAATTTCTTTCCCTTCTCCAAAAACGTGGACTATCATATGCAATTATTAGAATATCTTTCCCTTCTCCAAAAACAGGGACTATCATATGCAATTTCTAATATTTCTTTACCTTCTCCAAAAACATGGACTATCATATGTAATTTCTGAAATTTGTTCCCCTTCATAAAAAACATGGACTATCATACGCAATTTTTGTAATTTATTTCCCATCTTCAAAAACATGGACTACCATATGCAATTATTGGAATTTCTTTCCCCTAATCAAAGTCGATTATCATATGCAAATTTATGAATTTATTTCCTTTTTTAAAGCATGGACTATATCATATGCAATTCTAAAGTTTCTTTCCCTTCTCTAAAAACGGGGACTATCATATGCATTTTCTTTAATTTATTCCCCTTCTCCAAAAACGTGGACTATCATATGTAATTTCTGGAATTTCATTCCCTTTTCCAAAAACATGGACTATCTTATGCAATCTTTGGAATTTCTTTCCCTTCTCCAAAAACATGGACTATCATATGCAATTTTTGGAATTTCTTTGCCTTCTTCAAAAGCATGGATTATCATAGGTAATTTTTGGAATTTCATTCCCTTCTCCAAAAACATGGACTACCATATGCAATTTTTAAAATTTCTTTCCCTTCTAAAAAAACATGGACTATTATATGCAATTTCTAGAATTTCTTTCGAAAAACGTGGACTATGATATGCAATTTCTAGAATTTATTTCCCTTCCCCAAAAACATGGACTATCGTATGCAATTTCTAAAATTTCTTTACCTTCTCCAAAAACATGGACTATCATATGCAGTTTTTTAAATTTCTTTCCCTTCTCCAAAAACGTGGACTATCATATGCAATTATTAGAATATCTTTCCCTTCTCCAAAAACATGGACTATCATATGCAATTTCTAATATTTCTTTACCTTCTCCAAAAACATGGACTTTCATATGTAATTTATGAAATTTGTTCCCCTTCATCAAAAACATGGACTATCATACGCAATTTTTGTAATTTATTTCCCATCTTCAAAAACATGGACTACCATATGCAATTATTAGGATTTCTTTCCCCTAACCAAAGTCGATTATCATATGCAATTTTATGAATTTATTTCCTTTTTTAAAGCATGGACTATATCATATGCAATTCTAAAGTTTCTTTCCCTTCTCTAAAAACGGGGACTATCATATGCATTTTCTTTAATTTATTCCCCTTCTCCAAAAACGTGGACTATCATATGTAATTTCTGGAATTTCATTCCCTTTTCCAAAAACATGGACTATCATATGCAATCTTTGGAATTTCTTTCCCTTCTCCAAAAACTTGGACTATCATATGCAATTTTGGGAATTTCTTTGCCTTCTTCAAAAGCATGGATTATCAAAGGTAATTTTTGGAATTTCATTCCCTTCTCCAAAAACATGGACTACCATATGCAATTATTGGAATTTCTTTACCATATCCAAAGTCGACTATCATATACAATTTTATGAATGTATTTCCCTTTTAAAAACATGGAATATATCATATGCAGTTCTAAAGTTCCTTTCCCTTCTCTAAAAACGTGGACTATCATATGCATTTTCTTGATTTTTATTTCCCTTCTCCAAAAACGTGGACTATCATATGCAATTTCTGGAATTTCATTCCCTTCTCCAAAAACGTGGACAATCATATGCAATTTCTAGAATTTCTTTCCCTTATCCAAAAACGTGGACTAGCATGTGCAATTTCTGAAATTTCTTTCGCTTCTCCAAAAACGTGGACTATCATATGCAATTTTTAAAATTTCTTTCCCTTCTAAAAAAACATGGACTATTATATGCAATTTCTAGAATTTCTTTCGAAAAACGTGGACTATGATATGCAATTTCTAGATTTTCTTTCCCTTCCTCAAAAACATGGACTATCGTATGCAATTTCTAAAATTTCTTTACCTTCTCCAAAAACATGGACTATCATATGCAATTTTTTAAATTTCTTTCCCTTCTCTGAAAACGTGGACTATCATATGCAATTATTAGAATATCTTTCCCTTCTCCAAAAACATGGACTATCATATGCAATTTCTAATATTTCTTTACCTTCTCCAAAAACATGGACTATCATATGTAATTTCTGAAATTTGTTCCCCTTCTTCAAAAACATGGACTATCATACGCAATTTTTGTAATTTATTTCCCATATTCAAAAACATGGACTACCATATGCAATTATTGGAATTTCTTTCCCCTAACCAAAGTCGACTATCATATGCAATTTTATGAATTTATTTCCCTTTTAAAAGCATTGACTATATCATATGCAATTCTATAGTTTCTTTCCCTTGTCTAAAAACGTGGACTATCATATGCATTTTCTTAAATTTATTCCCCTTCTCCAAAAACGTGGACTATCATATGTAATTTCTGGAATTTCATTCCCTTCCCCAAAAACATGGACTATCATATGCAATCTTTGGAATTTCTTTCCGTTCTCCAAAAACATTGACTATCATATGCAATTTTTGGAACTTCTTTGCCTTCTTCAAAAACATGGATTATAATAGGTAAATTTTGGAATTTCTTTCCCATCTCCAAAAACATGGACTACCATATGCAATCATTGGAATTTATTTACCATATCCAAAGTCGACTATCATATACAACTTTATGAATGTATTTCCCTTTTAAAAGCATGGAATATATCATATGCAGTTCTAAAGTTTCTTTCCCTTCTCTAAAAACGTGGACTATCATATGCATTTTCTTGAATTTATTTCCCTTCTCCAAAAACGTGGACTATCATACGCAATTTCTGGAATTTCATTCCCTTCTCCAAAAACGTGGACTATCAAATGCAATTTCTAGAATTTCTTTCCCTTCTCCATAAACGTGGACTAGCATGTGCAATTTCTGAAATTTCTTTCGCTTCTCCAAAAACGTGGACTATCATATGCAATTTTTAAAGTTTCTTTCCCTTCTCAGAAAACGTGGACTATTATATGCAATTTCTAGAATTTCTTTCGAAAAACGTGGACTATGATATGCAATTTCTGGAATTTCTTTCCCTTCCCCAAAAACATGGACTATCGTATGCAATTTCTAAAATTTCTTTACCTTCTCCAAAAACATGGACTATCATATGCAATTTTTGAAATTTCTTTCCCTTCTCCAAAAACGTGGACTATCATATGCCATTATTGGAATATCTTTCCCTTCTCCAAAAACATGGACTATCATATGCAATTTCTAATATTTCTTTACCTTCTCCAAAAACATGGACTATCATATGTAATTTCTGAAATTTGTTCCCCTTCTTCAAAAACATGGACTATCATACGCAATTTTTGTAATTTATTTCCCATATTCAAAAACATGGACTACCATATGCAATTATTGGAATTTCTTTCGCCTAACCAAAGTCGACTATCATATGCAATTTTATGAATTTATTTCCCTTTTAAAAGCATTGACTATATCATATGCAATTCTATAGTTTCTTTCCCTTGTCTAAAAACGTGGACTATCATATGCATTTTCTTAAATTTATTCCCCTTCTCCAAAAACGTGGACTATCATATGTAATTTCTGGAATTTCATTCCCTTCTCCAAAAACGTGGACTATCATATGCAATCTTTGGAATTTCTTTCCGTTCTCCAAAAACATTGACTATCATATGCAATTTTTGGAACTTCTTTGCCTTCTTCAAAAACATGGATTATCATAGGTAATTTTTGGAATTTCTTTCCCATCTCCAAAAACATGGACTACCATATGCAATTAATGGAATTTCTTTACCATATCCAAAGTCGACTATCATATACAATTTTATGAATGTATTTCCCTTTTAAAAGTATGGAATATATCATATGCAGTTCTAAAGTTTCTTTCCCTTTTTAAAAACGTGGACTATCATATGCATTTTCTTGAATTTATTTCCCTTCTCCAAAAACGTGTACTATCATATGCAATTTCTGGATTTTCATTCCCTTCTCCAAAAACGTGGACTATCATATGCAATTTCTAGAATTTCTTTCCCTTCTCCAAAAACGTGGACTAGCATGTGCAATTTCTGAAATTTGTTTGGCATCTCCAAAAAACGTGGACTATCATATGCAATTTTTAAAATTTCTTTCCCTTCTCAAAAAACATGGATTATTATATGCCATTTCTAGAATTTCTTTCGAAAAACGTGGACTATGATATGCAATTTCTGGAATTTCTTTCCCTTCCCCAAAAACATGGACTATCGTATGCAATTTCTAAAATTTCTTTACCTTCTCCAAAAACATGGACTATCATATGCAATTTTTGAAACTTCTTTCCTTTCTCCAAAAACGTGGACTATCATATGCAATTATTACAATATCTTTCCCTTCTTCAAAAACATGGATTATCATATGCAATTTCTAAAATTTCTTTACCTTCTCCAAAAACATGGACTATCATATGTAATTTCTGAAATTTGTTCCCCTTCTTCAAAAACATGGACTATCATACGCAATTTTTGTAATTTATTTCCCATCTCCAAAAACATGGACTACCATATGCAATTATTGGAATTTCTTTCCCCTATCCAAAGTCGACCATCATATGCAATTTTATGAATTTATTTCCCTTTTAAAAGCATGGACTATATCATATGCAATTCTAAAGTTTCTTTCCCTTCTCTAAAAACGTGGACTATCATATGCATTTTCTTTAATTTTTCCCCTTCTCCAAAAACGTGGACTATCATATGTAATTTCTGGAATTTCAATCCCTTCTCCAAAAAAAAGAAGGACTATCATATGCAATCTTTGGAATTTCATTCTGTTCTCCAAAAACATGGACTATCATATGCAATTTTTGGAATTTCTTTGCCTTCTTCAAAAACATGGACTATCATAGGTAATTTTTGGAATTTCTTTCCCATCTCCAAAAACATGGACTACCATATGCAATTATTGGAATTTCTTTACCATATCCAAAGTCGACTATCATATACAATTTTATGAATGTATTTCCCTTTTAAAAACATGGAATATATCATATGCAATTCTAAAGTTTCTTTCCCTTCTCTTAAAACGTGGACAATCATATGCATTTTCTTGAATTTATTTCCCTTCTCCAAAAACGTGGACTATCATATGCAATTTCTGGAATTTCATTCCCTTCTCCAAAAACGTGGACTATCAAATGCAATTTCTAGAATTTCTTTCCTTTCTCCATAAACGTGGACTAGCATGTGCAATTTCTGAAATTTCTTTCGCTTCTCCAAAAACGTGGACTATCATATGCAATTTTTAAAGTTTCTTTCCCTTCTCAGAAAACGTGGACTATTATATGCAATTTCTAGAATTTCTTTCGAAAAACGTGGACTATGATATGCAATTTCTGGAATTTCTTTCCCTTCCCCAAAAACATGGACTATCGTATGCAATTTCTAAAATTTCTTTACCTTCTCCAAAAACATGGACTATCATATGCAATTTTTGAAATTTCTTTCCCTTCTCCAAAAACGTGGACTATCATATGCCATTATTAGAATATCTTTCCCTTCTCCTAAAACATGGAATATCATATGCAATTTCTAAAATTTCTTTACCTTCTCCAAAAACATGGACTATCATATGTAATTTCAGAAATTTGTTCCCCTTCTTCAAAAACATGGACTATCATACGCAATTTTTGTAATTTATTTCCCATCTTCAAAAACATGGACTACCATATGCAATTATTGGAATTTCTTTCCCCTAACCAAAGTCGACTATCATATGCAATTTTATGAATTTATTTCCCTTTTAAAAGCATGGACTATATCATATCCAATTCTAAAGTTTCTTTCCTTTCTCTAAAAACGTGGAATATCATATGCATTCTCTTTAATTTATTCCCCTTCTCCAAAAACGTGGACTATCATATGTAATTTCTGGAATTTCATTCCCTTCTCCAAAAACGTGGACTATCATATGCAATCTTTGGAATTTCTTTCCGTTCTCCAAAAACATGGACTATCATATGCAATTTTTGGAATTTCTTTGCCTTCTTCAAAAACATGGATTATCATAGGTGATTTTTGGAATTTCTTTCCCATCTCCTAAAACATGGACTACCATATGCAATTAATGGAATTTCTTTACCATATCCAAAGTCGACTATCATATACAATTTTATGAATGTATTTCCCTTTTAAAAGTATGGAATATATCATATGCAGTTCTAAAGTTTCTTTCCCTTCTCTAAAAACGTGGACTATCATATGCATTTTCTTGAATTTATTTCCCTTCTCCAAAAACGTGTACTATCATATGCAATTTCTGGAATTTCATTCCCTTCTCCAAAAACGTGGACTATCATATGCAATTTCTAGAATTTCTTTCCCTTCTCCAAAAACGTGGACTAGCATGTGCAATTTCTGAAATTTGTTTGGCATCTCCAAAAAACGTGGACTATCATATGCAATTTTTAAAATTTCTTTCCCTTCTCAAAAAACATGGACTATTATATGCCATTTCTAGAATTTCTTTCGAAAAACGTGGACTATGATATGCAATTTCTGGAATTTCTTTCCCTTCCGCAAAAACATGGACTATCGTATGCAATTTCTAAAATTTCTTTACCTTCTCCAAAAACATGGACTATCATATGCAATTTTTGAAACTTCTTTCCTTTCTCCAAAAACGTGGACTATCATATGCAATTATTACAATATCTTTCCCTTCTTCAAAAACATGGAGTATCATATGCAATTTCTAAAATTTCTTTACCTTCTCCAAAAACATGGACTATCATATGTAATTTCTGAAATTTGTTCCCCTTCTTCAAAAACATGGACTATCATACACAATTTTTGTAATTTATTTCCCATCTCCAAAAACATGGACTACCATATGCAATTATTGGAATTTCTTTCCCCTATCCAAAGTCGACCATCATATGAGATTTTATGAATTTATTTCCCTTTTAAAAGCATGGACTATATCATATGCAATTCTAAAGTTTCTTTCCCTTCTAAAAAAACGTGGACTATCATATGCATTTTCTTTAATTTTTCCCCTTCTCCAAAAACGTGGACTATCATATGTAATTTCTGGAATTTCATTCCCTTCTCCAAAAACATGGACTATCATATGCAATCTTTGGAATTTCTTTCTGTTCTCCAAAAACATGGACTATCATATGCAATTTTTGGAATTTCTTTGCCTTCTTCAAAAACATGGACTATCATAGGTAATTTTTGGAATTTCTTTCCCATCTCCAAAAACATGGACTACCATATGCAATTATTGGAATTTCTTTACCATATCCAAAGTCGACTATCATATACAATTTTATGAATGTATTTCCCTTTTAAAAACATGGAATATATCATATGCAATTCTAAAGTTTCTTTCCCTTCTCTAAAAACATGGACTATCATATGCATTTTCTTGAATTTATTTCCCTTCTCCAAACACGTGGACTATCATATGCAATTTCTGGAATTTCATTCCCTTCTCCAAAAACGTGGACTATCATATGCAATTTCTAGAATTTCTTTCCCTTCTCCAAAAATGTGGACTAGCATGTGCAATTTCTGAAATTTCTTTCGCTTCTCCAAATACGTGGACTATCATATGCAATTTTTAAAGTTTCTTTCCCTTCTCAGAAAACATGGACTATTATATGCAATTTCTAGAATTTCTTTCGAAAAACGTGGACTATGATATGCAATTTCTGGAATTTCTTTCAATTCCCCTAAAACATGGACTATCGTATGCAATTTCTAAAATTTCTTTACCTTCTCCAAAAACATGGACTATCATATGCAATTTTTGAAATTTCTTTCCCTTCTCCAAAAACGTGGACTAGCATATGCAATTATTAGAATATCTTTCCCTTCTCCAAAAACATGGACTATCATATGCAATTTCTAAAATTTCTTTACCTTCTCCAAAAACATGGACTATCATATGTAATTTCAAAAATTTGTTCCCCTTCTTCACAAACATGGACTATCATACGCAATTTTTGTAATTTATTTCCCATCTTCAAAAACATGGACTACCATATGCAATTATTGGAATTTCTTTCCCCTAACCAAAGTCGACTATCAAATGCAATTTTATGAATTTATTTCCCTTTAAAAAGCATGGACTATATCATATGCAATTCTAAAGTTTCTTTCCTTTCTCTAAAAACGTGGAATATCATATGCATTCTCTTTAATTTATTCCCCTTCTCCAAAAACGTGGACAATCATATGTAATTTCTGGAACTTCATTCCCTTCTCCAAAAACGTGGACTATCATATGCAATCTTTGGAATTTCTTTCCGTTCTCCGAAAACATGGACTATCATATGCAATTTTTGGAATTTCTTTGCCTTCTTCAAAAACATGGATTATCATAGGTAATTTTTGGAATTTCTTTCCCAACTCCAAAAACATGGACTACCATATGCAATTAATGGAATTTCTTTACCATATCCAAAGTCGACTATCATATACAATTTTATGAATGTATTTCCCTTTTAAAAGCATGGAATATATCATATGCAGTTCTAAAGTTTCTTTCCCTTCTCTAAAAACGTGGACTATCATATGCATTTTCTTGAATTTATTTCCCTTCTCCAAAAACGTGGACTATCATATGCAATTTCTGGAATTTCATTCCCTTCTCCAAAGACGTTGACTATCATATGCAATTTCTAGAATTTCTTTCCCTTCTCAAAAAACGTGGACTAGCATGTGAAATTTCTGAAATTTCTTTCGCTTCTCCAAAAACGTGGACTATCATATGCAATTTTTAAAATTTCTTTCCCTTCTCAAAAAAACAATGACTATTATATGCAATTTCTAGAATTTCTTTCGAAAAACGTGGACTATCATATGCAATCTTTGGAATTTCTTTCTGTTCTCTAAAAACATGGACTATCATATGCAATTTTTGGAATTTCTTTGCCTTCTTCAAAAACATGGACTATCATAGGTAATGTTTGGAATTTCTTTCCCATCTCCAAAAACATGGACTACCATATGCAATTATTGGAATTTCTTTACCATATCTAAAGTCGACTATCATATACAATTTTATGAATGTATTTCCCTTTTAAAAGCATGGAATATATCATATGCAATTCTAAAGTTTCTTTCCCTTCTCTAAAAACGTGGACTATCATATGCATTTTCTTGAATTTATTTCCCTTCTCCAAACACGTGGACTATCATATGCAATTTCTGGAATTTCATTCCCTTCTCCAAAAACGTGGACTATCATATGCAATTTCTAGAATTTCTTTCCCTTCTCCAAAAATGTGGACTAGCATGTGCAATTTCTGAAATTTCTTTCGCTTCTCCAAAAACGTGGACTATCATATGCAATTTTTAAAGTTTCTTTCCCTTCTCAGAAAACGTGGACTATTATATGCAATTTCTAGAATTTCCTTCGAAAAACGTGGACTATGATATGCAATTTCTGGAATTTCTTTCACTTCCCCTAAAACATGGACTATCGTATGCAATTTCTAAAATTTCTTTACCTTCTCCAAAAACATGGACTATCATATGCAATTTCTGAAATTTCTTTCCCTTCTCCAAAAACGTGGACTATCATATGCAATTATTAGAATATATTTCCCTTCTCCAAAAACATGGACTATCATATGCAATTTCTAAAATTTCTTTACCTTCTCCAAAAACATGGACTATCATATGTAATCTCTGAAATTTGTTCCCCTTCTTCAAAAACATGGACTATCATACGCAATTTTTCTAATTTATTTCCCATCTCCTAAAACATGGACTACCAATTGCAACTATTGGAATTTCTTTCCCCTATCCAAAGTCGACTATCATATGCAATTTTATGAATTTATTTCCCTTTTAAAGGCATGGACTATATCATATGCAATTCTAAAGTTTCTTTCGCTTCTCTAAAAACGTGGACTATCATATGCATTTTCTTTAATTTATTTCCCTTCTCCAAAAACGTGGACTAACATATGTAATTTCTGGAACTTCATTCCCCTCTCAAAAAACTTGGACTATCATATGCAATCTGTGGAATTTCTTTCAGTTCACCAAAAACATGGACTATCATGTGCAATTTTTGGAATTTCTTCGCCTTCTTCAAAAAAATGGATTATCATAGGTAATTTTTGGAATTTTTGTCCCATCTCCAAAAACATGGACTACCATATGCAATTATTGGAATTTCTTTACCATATCCAAAGTCGACTATCATATACAATTTTATGAATGTATTTCCCTTTTAAAAGCATGGAATATATCATATGCAGTTCTAAAGTTTCTTTCCCTTCTCTAAAAACGTGGACTATCATATGCATTTTCTTGAATTTATTTCCCTTCTCCAAAAACGTGGACTATCATACGCAATTTCTGGAATTTCATTCCCTTCTCCAAAAACATGGACTATCATATGCAATTTCTGGAATTTCATTCCCTTCTCCAAAGACGTTGACTATCATATGCAATTTCTAGAATTTCTTTCCCTTCTCAAAAAACGTGGACTAGCATGTGAAATTTCTGAAATTTCTATCGCTTATCCAAAAACGTGGACTATCATATGCAATTTTTAAAATTTCTTTCCCTTCTCAAAAAAACAATGACTATTATATGCAATTTCTAGAATTTCTTTCGAAAAACGTGGACTATCATATGCAATCTTTGGAATTTCTTTTTGTTCTCCAAAAACATGGACTATCATATGCAATTTTTGGAATTTCTTTGCCTTCTTCAAAAACATGGACTATCATAGGTAATTTTTGGAATTTCTTTCCCATCTCCAAAAACATGGACTATCATATGCAATTTTTGGAATTTCTTTGCCTTCTTCAAAAACATGGACTATCATAGGTAATTTTTGGAATTTCTTTCCCATCTCCAAAAACATGGACTACCATATGCAATTATTGGAATTTCTTTACCATATCTAAAGTCGACTATCATATACAATTTTATGAATGTATTTCCCTTTTAAAAGCATGGAATATATCATATGCAATTCTAAAGTTTCTTTCCCTTCTCTAAAAACGTGGACTATCATATGCATTTTCTTGAATTTATTTCCCTTCTCCAAACACGTGGACTATCATATGCAATTTCTGGAATTTCATTCCCTTCTCCAAAAACGTGGACTATCATATGCAATTTCTAGAATTTCTTTCCCTTCTCCAAAAATGTGGACTAGCATGTGCAATTTCTGAAATTTCTTTCGCTTCTCCAAAAACGTGGACTATCATATGCAATTTTTAAAGTTTCTTTCCCTTCTCAGAAAACGTGGACTATTATATGCAATTTCTAGAATTTCCTTCGAAAAACGTGGACTATGATATGCAATTTCTGGAATTTCTTTCACTTCCCCTAAAACATGGACTATCGTATGCAATTTCTAAAATTTCTTTACCTTCTCCAAAAACATGGACTATCATATGCAATTTTTGAAATTTCTTTCCCTTCTCCAAAAACGTGGACTATCATATGCAATTATTAGAATATATTTCCCTTCTCCAAAAACATGGACTATCATATGCAAATTCTAAAATTTCTTTACCTTCTCCAAAAACATGGACTATCATATGTAATCTCTTAAATTTGTTCCCCTTCTTCAAAAACATGGACTATCATACGCAATTTTCCTAATTTATTTCCCATCTCCTAAAACATGGACTAACATTTGCAACTATTGGAATTTCTTTCCCCTATCCAAAGTCGACTATCATATGCAATTTTATGAATTTATTTCCCTTTTAAAGGCATGGACTATATCATATGCAATTCTAAAGTTTCTTTCGCTTCTCTAAAAACGTGGACTATCATATGCATTTTCTTTAATTTATTCCCCTTCTCCAAAAATGTGGACTAACATATGTAATTTCTGGAACTTCATTCCCTTCTCAAAAAACTTGGACTATCATATGCAATCTTTGGAATTTCTTTCAGTTCACCAAAAACATGGACTATCATGTGCAATTTTTGGAATTTCTTTGCCTTCTTCAAAAACATGGATTATCATAGGTAATTTTTGGAATTTCTTTCCCATCTCCAAAAACATGGACTACCATATGCAATTATTGGATTTTCTTTACCATATCCAAAGTCGACTATCATATACAATTTTATGAATGTATTTCCCTTTTAAAAGCATGGAATATATTATATCCAGTTCTAAAGTTTCTTTCCCTTCTCTAAAAACGTGGACTATCATATGCATTTTCTTGAATTTATTTCCCTTCTCAAAAACCGTGGACTATCATATGCAATTTCAGGAATTTCATTCCCTTCTCCAAAGAAGTTGACTATCATATGCAATTTCTAGAATTTCTTTCCCTTCTCCAAAAACGTGGACTAGCATGTGAAATTTCTGAAATTTCTTTCGCTTCTCCAAAAACGTGGACTATCATATGCAATTTTTAAAATTTCTTTCACTTCTCAAAAAAACAATGACTATTATATGCAATTTCTAGAATTTCTTTCGAAAAACGTGGACTATCATATGCAATTTCTTAAATTTCTTTCCCTTCAAAAACTTTGACTATCATATGCAATTTTTGGAATTTCTTTCCCTTCTCAAAAAACATGGACTACCATATGCAATTTTATGAATTTCTTTCCCTTCTCCAAAAACGTGGATTATCATATGCAATTAATGGAATTTCTATCCCTTCTCCAAAAACGTGGACTATCATATGCAATTTTTTAAATTTCTTCGCTTCTCCAAAAACGTGGACTATCATATGCAATTTTTTAAATTTCTTTCCCTTCTCAAAAAACCCGGACTATTATATGCAATTTCTAGAATTTCTTTCGAAAAAATGGACTATGATATGCAATTTCTGGAATTTCTTTCCCTTCCCCAAAAACGTGGACAATCGTATGCAATTTTTTAAATTTCTTTACCTTCTCCAAAAACATGGACTATCATATGCAATTTTTTAAATTTCTTTCCCTTCTCCAAAAACGTGGACTATCATATGCAATTATTGGAATATCTTTTCCTTCTCCAAAAACATGGACTATCATATTGTTGGCTGGAGATTTCGTTTAGAGGAAATATTCTTTGAAGGATTATGATTCGAAGAAAGATGGTTACTGATGATCATTTTTTATTAAATGGCTACTGATGGCCATGTTTCGAGAATGTTGTTTGAGTTGGAGTGAAGATGGTTAGAATTGGAGCTAATTCGAAGTGAATTATCTTTAAAGACTTAAACATTTTGCGAAATACGAAGGGTACTGAAGCTTAACGTGTTTTCGTGACATTCTCGGTTCTGATCACGTTGCCACGCGTCGAAAGAGGATTCAGGCGGGAGGATTTGAATTTTGAAGTAATCTGTGTAACCGAACAAGGACAGATGGCGTCCCAGGGATTCTTGTGAGCAACGTGGCATCAGATTAGTGTAGGACCGTTAGGGTCGAAATTAGTATAAATAAGGGTCTTAATGTTAGGATTCAGTGTGTTCATTTTGTACAAATCACTCACAAATCACTCAAGTATCAAGTGTTTAGAGAACGAGTTCGCTGAGAAATCTACGTATGACACCAACACCATTTTAAATACATTTGTATCTTTCTTTATTCAAGTATCTTTTCAATTCCTTTTATTTTCTTCGTTTAACTTTCATTTCGAAGCAATTTTACTTTCCTGTATTTAACATTCGAGTACGATATATTCTTGCACTTTACATTTCTGCAATTTACACGCTTTTATTTATGTTTTCTTTGTCGAAAGTCACATTAACATGGATAACAAGTGTTGTTTCAAGTGAATAGTCATACATCACAAACAAGTTTTCTTGAAGCCAGAACAAACATGAACCAAATCATATCGAAAGACAATTGTTTGACTATGTCCTAGGATCAATCTAGTCGATCCTGCGAGTAACCAAAGTATATTTTATAGTTAGGAGGACTAGCGGTTGTTTACCGGAAATCACCGTAAACAAATTGGCACACCCAGTGAGACAGTGTCAAACAGATTGTTATTAATTGATTGTTTTGTTTTGTCTAGAAAATATCAAGACCTTTTATGAACCTTAGGAACGGTAAATTAACCAACAGTGCACAACCATTTCCTAAACGAAGGTACAACAAGAAAATGGTCAATGCGTCCAGTGGAGGGGGAGATCAAGATCCCCCACAGGGGTCAGGAACAGTAGCGGCAAATTCTACGCACGTTTCGACTTCTACTCAAGAGGCGCAAGATATACCGGGTTCGACAGGATCTGGACCCATAGGTAGTTCCCAGGCTATACCAAAAAATACTTCAGGGACAACAGGGACAGTTCCAGTCTCGAGTTCGACTACCGTGTCTCCACTCACAGGCGCAAGCGAGATACCACTTTTCTCGAAAAACGCCGCAAGTCAATTATTTACCCCAGGACCGTCAACTGCTTTTGAAGGTTGTAGACCCAACAACCCATATGGAATGCCATATTCATACATGGAAGGATTACGAGGAACAGGGCCTACATACACTACAACTAACCCAACGGCGTTTTCTCCTAATGTCGGTTTGATAGGTCGAAGCGCACAAAACACTGGTTTCTCTGCCCAAATACCTCCCTTAACCACCAGTAGTCAAGCAGCATTTCGACAGGAAATGGATGCAAGTAACCATGATATGTTAGGGGTCCTTGCTAGAGAATTAGGGTCGATCTTTAATCCGTCAGCAACAAACATTGCCAGGACTAACCAAGAGAATGTAGAGACATATCAAAAATATCGTCACAAATAGGACGAATGGAGGATTTCTTAGGAGTCCCGCAAAATAGGCGAAGAAATAACCAATCAACCTATCAGGAAGGGGACCCAGTTCTAGAACAAGTTCGAACCGTAGTACCGCCATCTAGGCCAGCGCCAATCGAACGAAATCAAGTGGTAGATTTAGAAACTCAAAATCAAACGACCAACGTTGGTCGACAAGCAATTCCCCAACAACAGCCTAGAGTATTAAAGTGGGAAGAGACGAACATCCTGACGAAGTTGTGCATAGGGTTAGGAGAGACAATTTGGCAACCGAAAACAATCTTACTGCCATGATAGAGAGAATAATGGCTAACAATGGCCTTAATACTGGACTTCAACGTCCAAACTATACGTCCCCCATACCCGAATACATTATGCAAATAGAATTACCAAGAGGTACCAAGGTACCCAAATTTACGAAGTTTTCAGGGGACACTAGTGAATCAACGGTGGAACATATAGCCAGGTATTTGACGAAAGCAGAGGATCTAGCAGGGAACGAGGATTAAAGAATTAAATACTTCCCTAGTTCGCTAACAAAAAATGCTTTTGTTTGGTTCACTACCTTACCCCCAAATTCCATAGACGCATGGGCACACTTGGAGAGATTATTCCATGAACAATTCTACATGGGTCAAACCAAGATAAGTCTGAAAGAATTGGCTAGCATCAGGAGGAAATTCACAGAGCCTATAGATGATTACTTAAACAGGTTCCGTTTGATGAAATCAAGATGCTTCACGGTTGTCCCAGAACACGAATTAGTCGAAATGGATGCAGACGGTCTAGATTATTCAATCAGAAAAAAACTAGATACCCATTACCTAAGGGATATGGCCCAATTGGCAGATAGGGTTCGACAAGTCGAACGACTAAAAACAGAAAAGGCCAGAGCAAATAAAAGTTACAAGAAGGAGAGGGTAGCATATGTTGAGGCTGAAGACGTTGACGGAGAATCTTTCGAAGATTCATACAGCGTGGAAGAGGTCGAAATAGATCTAGCTGAATTAAAAGAAGCGCCGCCTTATTCTTGCAAGTTTCTCACCCCTTCTAATGGAAAAAATCCAGTAGAGAATGATAAAAACGATAGATTTCCTAAGAAAAATTATACATTTGACGTCACTAAATGTGACGAAATATTTGATTTGTTAGTAAAAGATGGCCAGATGATAGTGCCTCCCAATTCTAAAATTCCCCCGTTAGAACAACGGAAGAAGCGAGGTTTTTGCAAATATCACGGTTTCTTAGGCCATAAAACTTCACAATGTTTTCTTTTCAGGGATCTAATTCAGAATGCTATCAAGGATGGACGTCTGAAATTCGCTGATAAAGCCAAGAATCATATGAAGGTTGACACAGACCCTTTGAGTGTTGCTGACACTAACCTGTGTGAACCACTTGACGTAAACATGGTAGAAGTATCTGAAATTGATGTTGCTGAATCGGAGATAATTTCAACCGGAAAGCAGGCTACTGAAAGCCTAAATGACAATACAGTCTTCAATACTGATGTTGAAGAATCCCTTGATGCAGGGATGACTGAAGATCTGAAAGGAAAAACTAGCGAGGCCACTGAAGACCTCAGGGCAAAACTTCAGTAGATACAGATTTCTGAAGCTCCTCCGACAGTTGTTAACATGGTCAATGTCAGGCGGCCTTTGTCTGAAATAGAAGAACTAGAAAAATGGCTGATAAGGGAGAAAGGAAACATCGAAATCCCACCAAGAGGGGAGAGTTTGAAAGATTATCTCTGGAATTGTCATGAGAAAAATGGTGGAAAAATGCTGATGTGCCCAAGGTGTTCAATTATGCTAAATCGAAGGGTTCAAGCTAATTTTGAGAGGGCCCTACGAGAAAGAATGGAGCAACCCTGGAGAGGAGGAAACTTATTGCTAAAATTATACCCAAGGATTGAAGAAAGCTTAGTAGGATTCTTGGTCAAATGCCAAAAAGAAAACACTGAGGTTGCATTGTGCCCCAGATGTGGAGCAGTCTATGATGAACTACTAGCACGATCATTCGAAAGAGTATATTTCTACATGGGTCGAGAAACTCAGGGACTTTATCCCAACATGTATATGTTCGATAACTGGACCCCATCGAAGAGGCTTGACAGCCCGCACCCTAGAGCTCGAAGGGTCACATTCAAAGTTCCCGCAGATATGCCTAAAGATAGATGGATGCAAGTTGGTGCGAGGACCAACAAGTGGCGAAGTTGGGACCAAGGGGGAAGAACTACAATGGCATATAGGAAGCAATTCCAGACCTCAAATCGAGAGATGTACAGGTTAGAGAATTACAAAGGCAGAAATCCTATGTCTAGATCCCAATGGAGAAGGCACCAGAGGATGAAGAAGGCCCAAAAGGAATATAAACCAAAGGAGGTCGGAGAGTCTAGTAGTAACCAAATCCCAACGCAGGGGGCAAGGACAAGTAAACCTCCAGTGGAACGCAGGTTGTTCGATTCTGAGAATGAGAAAGAAGAAGAAAAGATGCATTCCAGTCCATGGAAAGAAAACGATAGGATGACAAATGATTTCGACTCAGACGGAGTATCATCTATAAACCTCAATTGCAATGTTGTGTCAGTACTCCCTCATGAGTTTAATCAAGAAACAGAAGCTGAAGATTGTGAGGAAGCTGATGCAAAAGAGATGGCAAGACACAGACCTGTGTGTTATTATGTGCTAAATAACGGGGCAGTCGAAGAACAGAATGCCTTCTTCGAGAGGCCTGATGAAGGTATGAGAAACCATCTAAAACCACTCTACATAAGGGCTAAGATTGAAAATGTTGGCATTAACAAAGTCCTAGTAGATGGGGGGGCGGCGGTGAACCTAATGCCCCAATACATGTTGAAGAGAATTGGTATGTTCGATACTGATATAAGGCCACATAACATGGTCTTTTCTAACTATGAAGGCAAAATAGGGCAAACTTTAGGAGTCATTTAAGTGAATTTAACTGTGGGTTCGGTCACAAGGCCAACGATGTTCATGGTGATACCAACAAAGGCGAATTACAATCTTTTGCTAGGAAGAGAGTGGATCCATGGAGTCGCTGCAATGCCTTCGACAATGGATCAAAGATTAACCATTTGGAGGGAAGATGGCATCGTATAAAACATTGAAGGATATCAGAGTTACTACATGGCTGAAGTTAATCAAGTCAATAAAACCAGTTTCAACAGGAACTTGGCGAACATAGGACCTTGCCATGCTGCTGAGGATATATACACTCCGAACAAGAATGCTTTATACTATTTGTCTTTACACCCAAATGGATTCCAATGGAATAGAGAAATAATAGACGGTCCAGAAGATACCGCACCAATAGACCATTTGCCAACGATACGGCCAACAGGCTGGGATGACGATGTTAATGATGTCTGAATCATCCTTCTTCGAAAGGATTTCGACTTACATAGCCGAGAACAAAAGAAAGACGGCTCTCGAAGCCGAATTATCAAACATGGTTGTTGATGCAATTCTAAGAAAGGAAGAAACGACGAATTCTGGGACACATTCGATCCCTCAATTCCTTGAAGATACAGTTCAAGCCGAAAAGATCTCAGGTGAAGAGTTGAGTCAAAGGCTGGACGCAATCTACGATGAAGAACCATTGGGATTCGAGAAAGACCCAGTGGCGTCAAATATAAAAATGTTAGACCAAGATCCACTTGAAGAGGTAAATCTTGGAGACGGAGATCAGAAAAGGGTGACATACGTCAGTGCAAAATTAGAGCCAGCTTTGAAATCAAGAGTCATCGCGTTATTAAAAGAAAACAAAGATTGCTTTGCATGGGATTACAATGAGATGTCTGGTTTAGGGCGAGATTTGGTCGAATTAAAACTGCCCATAAAGGAAGGAAAAAAGCCCATCAAGCAAACTCCTAGGAGGTTCGCACCAGAGATTCATTCGAAGATCAAAGCCGAGGTCGAGAGACTTCTACGATGCAAGTTCATCAGAACTACAAGGTATGTTGAATGGATTGCTAATATTATGCCGGTTATTAAAAAGAACGGTTCATTAAGAGTATGCATAGACTTTCGTGATCTGAATGCAGCAACGCCTAAGGATGAATATCCTATGCCTGTGGCAGAAATGCTAGTAGATTCAGCCGCAGGCTTCGAATATCTAAGTATGTTGGATGGATATTCTGGGTATAACCAGATCTTCATTGCAGAAGAAGATGTGTCCAAAACAGCTTTTCGTTGCCCAGGGGAAATAGGCACCTACGAATGGGTTGTAATGCCTTTTGGTCTAAAAAATGCTGGGGCAACTTATCAAAGGGCAATGAATTCTATATTCCATGATTTTATAGAAACTTTCATGCAAGTATACATAGATGACATTGTTGTAAAGTCTGTTTCAGATTACAGTCATCTTGACCATCTGAGCCAATCATTCGAGAAAATGAGAAAACATGGCTTAAAGATGAATCCCCTTAAATGTGCTTTCTTTGTGCAGGCTGGAGATTTCCTGGGCTTCGTAGTCCACAAAAAGGGAATAGAAATTAATCAGAATAAAACAAAGGCTATTATGGAAACAAAGCCTCCATCCACGAAGAAAGAACTACAGTCCTTACTAGGAAAAATAAACTTCTTGAGAAGATTCATCTCTAACTTGAGTGGACGCACGCAAGCTTTTTCTCCCTTACTTCGACTCAAGCAAGGAAGGTTTGAATGGCATGCGGAACATCAGGAAGCTTTCGAAAAGATCAAGCAATACTTAATGCATCCACCAATATTATCTCCCCCAAATGGGAAGAAGCACATGCGCTTGTATATTTCAGCGTCAGATAATACAATAGGTAGCATGTTAGCTCAAGAAGACGACGATGGCATCGAAAGAGCCATTTATTACTTAAGTAGAGTACTCAATGATGTAGAGACTAGGTATAGCGCAATAGAAAAACTCTGCCTTGGTTTATATTTCTCTTGTATCAAACTCAAGTATTATATAAAGCCAGTTGATGTTTATGTTTCGTCTCATTGCGATGTTATTAAACATATGCTATCAAAACCAATATTGCATAGCCGAATTGGCAAGTGGGCTTTGGCCCTTACTGAGTACTCTTTGATATTTCAACCCCTTAAAGCAATGAAAGGTCAGATCGTATCAGACTTCATTGATGACCATGCAGTGGTTGAGAACCCTCAACAATATGTAGAATTGAAGCCTTGGAAGCTATACTTCGATGGTTCAACCCATAAAGAAGGAACCGGCGTTGGAATACTAATAATTTCTCCGGATGGAATTCCAACAAAGCTCAAGTACAAGATTGAAGGTCCCTTATGCTCCAACAACAAAGCTGAATACGAAGCAATGATCGCTGGACTTGAAGCTTTGTTAGAACTGGGGGCAACCAGAGTCGAAATTAAAGGAGACTCCGAAATAGTGATTAAGCAATTGACGAAAGAATACAAATGTATCAAAGAGAATTTGATCATGTATTTTGTCATAGCAAATAGGCTGCTTAAAAAATTCGAATATGTGGAGTTAAATCATGTCTCAAGGTTAAATAATCAAGAAGCGAATGATTTGGCGCAACTAGCCTCAGGATACAGGGTATCAAAAGAAAAACTAGAAGAACTGATCGAAGTAAGAGGCAAAGCAATGGCTACCAAGCTCTCCCCAAGTGATCTGGAGAACTCACAATTAGGTTTCGCTAACAAAGAGGAGTTTTAAGTTTTGAATATAGACTTTTTAGCAGACACAGATTGGAGGAGTCCAATTGTGAACTATTTAAAAGATCCTTCGACAGACACGGATAGAAAGGTAAAGTATTGAGCCTTATCATACTTCCTGATGGGAAACGAATTGTTTAAGAAAACTCCTGAAGGAGTTTTTCTAAAGTGTCTGGGTGAAGCGGAAGCATATTTGGCTCTCTCAAATGTACATAGCGGAGCATGTGGTGCACACCAAGCGGGGCACAAAATGAAATGGCTTTTGTTTCGATTTGGAATGTATTGGCCCTCTATGTCAAAAGATTGCATAGAATTTGCAAAAGGATGTCAAGAATGGCAAGAACATGCAGGTATTCAACATGCTCCTGCAAATGAATTAAGTTCAATAATAAAACCATGGCCTTTTAGAGGTTGGGCACTAGAATTAATTGGGGAAATTCACCCCAAGTCTTCTAAAGGTCAGAGATATATCTTGGTAGGAATAGACCACTTCACAAAATGGGTCGAAGCGATACCACATGCAAATGTGGATCAGGAGGCTGTGATTGAGTTTATTCAAAGACACATTATATACAGATTCGGAATCCCATAAAGTATAACCACAGATCAAGGATCAGTGTTTACTGGGCGGAAGATGCAAGATTTCGCCAAAGAAATGGGGTTCAAGTTGTTTACTTCTACACCTTACTACGCTCAGGCAAATGGAAAAGTTGAAGCAGCAAATAAGATAATAATTGGTCTCATAAAGAAACACGTAGGGAAAAAACCTAAAAGTTGGCATAAAACTCTGGACCAAGCACTCTGGGCCTGTCGAACATCGCCAAAAGAAGCTACAAGCACTACACCTTTTCAATTGACGTTCGGACACGATGCAGTGCTCCCAGTTGAGATCTACTTGCAATCAGTACGGATCCAAAGACAGGGAGAAATTCCTCCAAACATATACTGGGAATTGATGATGAACGAACTGATGGATTTGGAAGAAGACAGACTTCGAGCGTTGGAAATGATAAAAAGACAAAAAGAAAGGGTGTTTAGAGCATATAATAAAAAGGTGCAAGGTAAAACATTTATTAACAATGATTTAGTTTGGAAAGTTATTTTGCCTATAGATCGAAAGAATCAGGTTTTAGGCAAATGGTCCCCACATTGGGAATGACCCTTTTGAATTTTAAAAGTATTCTCAAATAACGCTTATGAGATAGAAGAGTTGGCAGAAGATCGCAGGATTTTAAGAGTGAACGGGAAGTATCTGAAAAGATACAAACCAAGCATGCACGAAGTAAGAATTGCAAAAACGTAGATATTCAAAGTATGCTACGTAGGCCAAAATGGTTGAACAAGCACCAAAATGGCTTCGTGTTTCAAGCAAGATACATGGTAAATTGTTAGAACAAGATTTGTTCTGATCAATATTCTTAGTTTTGATGATAACAAGGATATGAATTTTGTGTGAGATAATGTGGTACTCTAATACATTGCAAATTCCCTTTCAGGAAATATATAAAGAGTATGCACAAATCAGCGCTCAGAAGCTTTGTCTCAGAAGGTTCAGCATGCAACATCAGAACATGGTCTGGCAAGACATCAGAAGATGGTCAAGGCAGAATCAGAACATGGGTCTATGGAAGCATCAGAAGAACTTGAGATCAGAAGCAGAAGCACTGAAGTTCTCATGGTATCACGCTCAGAAGCACTTCAAGGTCAGAAGACAAGAAGATGCTTTGCACCAAGCTGTTTGACTCTGATGATATTCAAATATTATATTCACAAACATCAGATCAGAAGAAAGTACAAGTGGCAGGCTACGCTGACTGACAAAAGGAACGTTGGAAGCTATTAAAGGCAACGTCAGTAGACACAGCGTGAACAAGGCTCGAGGTAGTTGACAAAAGCGTGAAACATTAAATGCAAAGCTGTATGGAACACGCAAAGCATTAAATGCGCTCAACGGTCATCTTCTCAAACGCCTATAAATATGAAGTTCTGATGAGAAGCAAGGTTGACGATTTTCTAACAATTAACTTGCTGAAACGCTGTTCAATTCAAAGCTCAGAAACTTCATCTTCATCAAAGCTCACTACATTGCTGTTGTAATATATTAGTGAGATTAAGCTTAAACGTTAAGAGAAATATCACTGTTGTGATTATAGCTTTTAAGAAGCATTGTAAAACTCTTATTTGATTACATTAATTTGTAAGTAACTAGAGTGATCAAGTGTTGATCAGGATACTCTAGGAAGTCTTAGCTTGTGTCTAAGCAGTTGTAATTAGAGTGATCACGTGGTGGCCAGGATACTCTAAGAAAGTCTTAGCTTGTGTCTAAGCATTTGTTCCTGGAGTGATCAGGTTGTGATCAGGATACTCTAGAAGACTTAGTCGCGGACTAAGTGGAAAACCATTGTAATCTGTTGCGATTAGTGGATTAAATCCTCAGGTGAGGTAAATCACTCCGTGGGGGTGGACTGGAGTAGTTTAGTTAACAACGAACCAGGATAAAAATAACTGTGCAATTTATTTTTATCGTTCAAGTTTTTAAGACTACACTTATTCAAACCCCCCCCCCTTTCTAAGTGTTTTTCTATCCTTCAATTGGCATCAGAGCGCCGGTTCTAAGGTGCAAGCACTTAACCGTGTTTAGAAAAGATTCAGGAAGAGAAAAACGCTTCAGTAAAAGATGGCTGGTGAAATTCCAACAAATCCAGCTGCATCTACATCTGGCTCTGCTGAGCAATACAATGGTAACAATGGTTATACTAGACCACCAGTATTTGATGGTGAAAACTTTGAATACTGGAAAGATAAACTGGAAAGTTACTTTCTTGGTCTAGATGCTGATCTATGGGATCTTCTGCTGGATGGTTACAAACATCCTGTTAAAGCTACTGGTGTAAGGCTCACGAGAAGCGAAATGAATGATGATCAAAAGAAAGATTTCAAGAATCATCACAAATGCAGGACTGTTTTGCTGAATGCTATCTCTCGTGCTGAGTATGAGAAGATATCTAACAGGGAAACGGCCCATGACATATATGAGTCCTTGAAGATGACTCATGAAGGAAATGCTCAAGTCAAGGAGACCAAAGCTCTTGCTCTAATCCAGAAATATGAAGCCTTCAAGATGGAGGATGATGAAGACATTGAGAAGATGTTTTCAAGATTTCAAACTCTGACTGCTGGATTGAGAGTTCTGGATAAAGGCTACACCAAGGCTGATCATGTAAAGAAGATTATCAGAAGCCTACCCAGAAGATGGGGCCCAATGGTGACTGCATTCAAGATTGCGAAGAATCTGAATGAAGTTTCTTTGGAAGAGCTTATCAGTGCCTTGAGAAGCCATGAAATTGAGCTGGACGCAAACGAGCCTCAGAAGAAAGGTAAGTCTATTGCATTAAAATCTAATATTAAAAAATGCACTAACGCTTTTCAGGCCAGAGAAGAAGATCCTGAAGAATCAGAATCTGAAGAAGAAGATGAACTGTCCATGATCTCCAGAAGGGTGAACCAACTCTGGAAGAGCAAGCAAAGGAAGTTCAGAGGCTTCAGAAGTTCAAAGAAATTTGAACGAGGAGAATTTTCTGGTGACAGAAGATCTGACAAGAAGAAGGCTGTCTGCTATGAGTGCAATGAGCCTGGACATTACAAGAATGAGTGTCCAAAACTTCAGAAGGAGAATCCCAAGAAGAAGTTTCATAAGAAGAAAGGTCTTATGGCAACATGGGATGATTCTGAATCAGAATCAGGATCAGACTCTGAAGGAGAGCAGGCAAACTTTGCGCTGATGGCGACAGAAGATGATGGATCAGAATCTACATCAGAATCAGATTCTTAAGAGGTATTTTCTGAACTATCTAGAGAAGAGTTAGTTTCTAGTCTAACAGAGCTTCTTGAATTAAAAGCTCATCTTAGTATCAAATACAAAAAGCTGAAAAAGCAATTTGAATTTGAAACTAAGAAGCTTGAGTTGGAAAATTCTGAATTAAAAGAAAAAGTTTTAAAATTATCCAATAATGTTGGATCTCCTTCTGATTCAGAAAAATCCACTCCTAGTCTTAATCATATTCTAAAAGAATATGATTTAAGTTTCAGGAAGTTCTTATCTAGAAGTATTGGCAGAAGTCAGCTAGCTTCTATGATATATGCTGTGTCTGGAAACAAGAGAGTTGGCATTGGTTATGAGGGTGAAATCCCATACAAGCTTGAATCTGTGGATGATATGAAAATATCATACAAGCCTCTGTATAACCAATTTAAATTTGGCCACTCCCATGATATTAAGCACACATCACATGCACAAAGTTTTCACATAACACACACCAAGAAGCATGTGACACAACCTAAGAAATATCATGGAACTCAGAATAAGGAATATCATGCTGTTCCTCCCGTTAAATATTTTGCTAAACCCAAGTTCAATCAGAACTTGAGGAGAACTAACAAGAAAGGACCCAAGAAATTGTGGGTACCTAAGGAAAAGATTATTCCTATTGCAGATATCCTTGGCGACAAAGAGGACAAAAAGTAAAATGTCATGGTACCTGGACTCTGGGTGCTCGCGACACATGACGGGAAGAAGGTCTACATTCCAAGACCTGGTGCTTAAACCAGGTGGAGAAGTCAAGTTTGGAGGAGATCAGAAGGGCAAAATCATTGGCTCTGGAACCATAAGTCTTGGTAACTCTCCTTCCATAACTAATGTACTTCTTGTAGAAGGATTAACGCATAACTTATTGTCCATAAGTCAATTAAGTGACAATGGTTATGATATAATCTTCAATCAAAAGTCTTGCAAGGCTGTAAGTCAGAAGGATGGCTCAATCCTATTTACAGGCAAGAGGAAGAACAACATTTATAAGATTGATCTTTCTGATCTTAAGAAGCAGAAGGTGACTTGTCTTATGTCTGTTTCTGAAGAGCAATGGGTCTGGCACAGAAGATTAGGACATGCTAGTTTGAGAAAGATTTCTCAGATTAACAAACTAAATCTAGTCAGAGGACTCCCAAATCTGAAATACAAATCACATGCTCTTTGTGAAGCATGTCAGAAGGGCAAGTTCTCCAGACCTGCATTCAAGTCTAAGAATGTTGTTTCTACCTCAAGGCCGTTAGAACTCTTGCACATTGATCTGTTTGGCCCAGTCAAAACAGCATCTGTCAGAGGGAAGAAATATGGATTAGTCATCGTTGATGATTATAGCCGCTGGACATGGGTAAAGTTCTTGAAACACAAGGATGAGTCTCATTCAGTGTTCTTTGATTTCTGCACTCAGATTCAATCTGAGAAAGAGTGTAAAATCATAAAGGTCAGAAGTGATCATGGTGGTGAATTTGAGAACAAATTCTTTGAGGAGTTCTTCAAAGAAAATGGTATTGCCCATGATTTCTCTTGTCCTAGAACTCCACAGCAAAATGGAGTTGTAGAGCGAAAGAATAGGACTCTACAAGAAATGGCCAGAACCATGATCAATGAAACCAATATGGCTAAGCATTTCTGGGCAGAAGCAATTAACACTGCATGTTATATTCAGAATAGAATCTCTATCAGACCTATTCTAAATAAGACTCCTTATGAATTGTGGAAGAACAGAAAGCCCAACATTTCATATTTCCATCCTTTTGGATGTGTATGTTTTATTCTGAATACTAAAGATCATCTTGGTAAGTTTGATTCTAAAGCACAAAAGTGTTTCCTTCTTGGATATTCTGAACGCTCTAAAGGCTACAGAGTATACAATACTGAAACATTGATTGTAGAAGAATCAATCAATATCAGGTTTGATGATAAGCTTGGTCTTGAAAAACCAAAGCAGTTTGAGAATTTTGCAGATATAGATATTGATATATCAGAAGCTGTAGAACCAAGAAGCAAAGCTGCAGAAGCTGGCAGTCTCAGAAGCAATGGATCAAAAGATCAAGTTGCTGCATCTTTAGAGAATCTTAGGATCTCTGAAGAACCTACAGTTAGAAGATCACCTAGACTTGCTTCAGCTCATTCAGAAGATGTGATTCTTGGGAAGAAAGATGATCCCATCAGAACAAGGGCATTCCTTAAGAACAATGCAGAATGTTAATTAGGTCTTGTTTCTTTGATCGAGCCAACTTCTGTTGATCAAGCTCTAGAAGATCCAGACTGGATAATTGCCATGCAAGAAGAACTAAATCAGTTTACAAGGAATGATGTATGGGACTTGGTTCATAGACCAAAAGGATTTAACATCATAGGTACTAAGTGGGTTTTCAGAAACAAGCTAAGTGAGAAAGGTGAAGTGGTAAGAAACAAAGCCAGACTGGTTGCTCAGGGTTATAGTCAGCAAGAAGGGATTGATTATACAGAAACCTTTGCACCAGTGGCCAGGTTAGAATCTATTCGTCTATTAATTTCTTTTGCCACTCAACACAACATCACTCTTTATCAAATGGATGTCAAGAGTGCCTTCTTAAATGGTTATATAGATGAAGAAGTTTATGTTCACCAACCTCCTGGTTTTGAAGACTCCATGTCTCCAAATCATGTTTTTAAATTAAAGAAATCATTATACGGATTGAAACAAGCTCCCAGAGCTTGGTATGAACGTTTGAGTTCTTTCCTTCTGGAAAATGGTTTCACTAGAGGAAAAGTGGATACTACTCTCTTTTGTAAAACATTTAAAAAGGATATTTTAATTTGTCAAATATATGTTGATGATATTATCTTTGGAACATCTAATGCTACACTTGGAAAGGAGTTTGCTGAGTCTATGCAGGCTGAATTTGAAATGAGCATGATGGGAGAACTCAAGTATTTCCTTGGGATTCAAATCAACCAAACTTCCGATGGAACCTATGTTCATCAAACGAAGTATGTGAAAGAACTTCTTAAGAAGTTTAATCTTTCTGAAAGCAAAGAAGCCAAAACTCCTATGCATCCAACATGTGTACTGGGTAAGGATGAGGTAAGTAAGAAGGTAGATCAGAAATTGTACAGAGGTATGATTGGATCTCTTCTATATCTAACTGCTTCTAGACCTGACATTCTCTTTAGTGTTTGTTTGTGTGCTCGATTCCAATCAGATCCAAGAGAATCTCATTTAAATGCGGTTAAAAGAATTCTAAGGTATCTGAAAGGTACTACGAATGTTGGTTTAATTTACAGAAGATCTAAAGATTACAACTTAGTAGGATTCTGTGATGCTGACTATGCTGGAGATAGAATAGAAAGAAAGAGCACTTCTGGAAGTTGTCAATTTCTTGGAAGTCATCTGATCTCATGGTACAGCAAGAAGCAAGCTACTATTGCCCTCTCAACAACAGAAGCAGAATATGTTACTGCTGCTGGTTGTAGCACACAAATGCTCTGGATGAGAAGTCAGCTGGAAGATTATCAGATATATGAGAGTAACATTCCTATTTTCTGTGATAATACTTCTGCTATATGTTTATCTAAGAATCCTATTTTACATTCAAAAGCTAAACATATTGAGATTAAACATCATTTCATAAGGGACTATGTTCAGAAGGGTGTTATATCTTTAAACTTTGTGGATACAGACCATCAATGGGCTGATATCTTTACAAAACCCCTTGCTGAAGATAGGTTTAAGTTCATTCTGAAGAATATCAGTATGGATTTATGCCCAGAATGAGAAGATGAGAAGATCTTATGTATGAGTATCTTCTGAAATGAAATTGGATTTTTGTTTATAAGAAGTTCTGATTGAAATCAATTAGAAATTGTGATTCAGTTATTACTAACGTTTCAATGTCTAAGTTGATTCAGAATCTCTTTAAAAGCAAAACAGCTGTAACTGGCTATCCAGATGGTAAACACGTGTTCACTATTCCTGGACGAGCGTGCGTGCAGTTGAGGAGACGTCTACTTAGGTAACTGTGCAAATCTCGTCTTTTGTCATTATTATCTCTCCTCACGTCAAATAACATTAAATGCCATTCATCATTTCTTTTATTGTCCTTTATGTTTTTATATCCGTCAAACGTTTCCCTTCCCTAGAACGTTTTCCTTCCCCACATTCCCTCTATTTATTCCTTCATTTCGTTGCATTTTTTTCAACAAGTCTTGGCTCTCTTTCTCTTTCTTTTTCTCTCTTGTCCAACAAAGTTTTTCTTTGGCATAAACCCTAGTTCATTCATCTTCAACCTAGCGTTCATCATGAATCCTTTCAACTCAATGAGAACGGATGGAGGGTTAATCAGTTACAGGATGTGAAGCATATCTTGGGATGGCTCTCCAAGTCTCTTTCAAGACAGATCTCTTCTTTAATGCTGTTATCAACATTTATCCAAAGGAAGAAGACCTTCTTGAGTCACTGGAGCCCGTTTGCAACATTAGCTCCCTGTCTATGAATTGTCCCTCACTTCCTCTTTGGTCTCTTGGATCTCTCCTACAGTGGAGGTTCTAGTCTGGACAGGCATGAAGAGTTTTCAAGCTTCCATGGCTGAACAAACTGAAGACCAGAGGGTTCTTGAGTTGTTTGCGCAGTCTTTGCGTAGGATAGAGTCTTAGGCTTTAAGTCTTTGTAGTTTTCTTTCCTTGTTGCATCTGTTTTCCTGCATTCCTCTTTTGTAATCCTTCTTGTTGAAATCAATGAAAAGTTATTTATGTTTCTTTCCTTTTGTCTCTTCCTTTACATCTGAATCTTTTATGCTTTTTGATGTTATGACAAAAAGGGGGAGAAATATATGATAAATGATCTGATTAATATTATCAGTTACCGGGTAAAAAGGCTCCACACATTTACTAACAGAAGCTGCAAGCTTCATATGTTTCTAAGTTGTGTTGTTGCAGGAATCAAAGATTCAAGATCAACATAAGAAGCAACAAGATGAATCAAGCTGAGTGCTAGGAAGCTTCAGAATCGGAAGCAAGAAGGAAGAATGATCAAAAATTCTGATAATAGAATATGATCCAAATCATTGTCTATTTGCTCTGATACATTGTCTATTGGATCTGATATATTCTATATGGCTTATATGGCTCTGATACATATTTTGTGTTCTGATACACATTTTATGTTCTAACTCATTCATGCTGACTTTTGTCGTTTAGTTTTGTTCTGTAACATTTCAAGATGTAGAGATGCTCTGATGATGCTCTGGTACATTCAACAATGTTCTGATACAATCTAGCATGAAGTGATGTAAGAAGAAATTCAAAGCTCTGAAGCTATCCGAGGGAAACAGAAATCAGAAGCTGTGAATGTTCTAAAGATCCAGAAAACTCAAGTTCTAAAGCTGCCCTAAATGGAAGCATGAATCAGAAGCTGTGAATGTTCTGAAGATCAAAGAAATTCAAGTTCTGAAGCTGTCCTAAATGGAAGCAGGAATCAGAACCTGTGAATGTTCTGAAGATCAAAGAAATTCAAATTCTGAAGCTGTCCTAAATGGAAGCAGGAATCAGAAGCTGTGAGTGTTCTAGGGATCTAAAGAAATTCAAGTTCTGAAGCTGTCCAATGGAAGCAGAAGTCAGAAGCTATGAATTATCAGAAGACAGAAGCTTATGTGATCGTCTCTACCGAAATAATCAGGGAAGTCTTTTATTATTAAAGTTCTTCGAGTATTTATTTTAGGGGGAGATTATTCATCTCAGGGGGAGATTGTTAATCTCAGGGGGAGACATATTCACATGCTTATGCTATAGCTGTGTAATTTGTCCTTAGCCGTCTGCTCTTTCTGATCGCAAATTCATATCATTTATATATGTTTTTGTCATCATCAAAAAGGGGGAGATTGTTAGAACAAGATTTGTTCTGATCAATATTCTTAGTTTTGATGATAACAAGGATATGAATTTTGTGTGAGATAATGTGGTACTCTAATACATTGCAAATTCCCTTTCAGGAAATATATAAAGAGTATGCACAAATCAGCGCTCAGAAGCTTTGTCTCAGAAGGTTCAGCATGCAACATCAGAACATGGTCTGGCAAGACATCAGAAGATGGTCAAGGCAGAATCAGAACATGGGTCTATGGAAGCATCAGAAGAACTTGAGATCAGAAGCAGAAGCACTGAAGTTCTCATGGTATCACGCTCAGAAGCACTTCAAGGTCAGAAGACAAGAAGATGCTTTGCACCAAGCTGTTTGACTCTGATGATATTCAAATATTATATTCACAAACATCAGATCAGAAGAAAGTACAAGTGGCAGGCTACGCTGACTGACAAAAGGAACGTTGGAAGCTATTAAAGGCAACGTCAGTAGACACAGCGTGAACAAGGCTCGAGGTAGTTGACAAAAGCGTGAAACATTAAATGCAAAGCTGTACGGAACACGCAAAGCATTAAATGCGCTCAACGGTCATCTTCTCAAACGCCTATAAATATGAAGTTCTGATGAGAAGCAAGGTTGACGATTTTCTAACAATTAACTTGCTGAAACGCTGTTCAATTCAAAGCTCAGAAACTTCATCTTCATCAAAGCTCACTACATTGCTGTTGTAATATATTAGTGAGATTAAGCTTAAACGTTAAGAGAAATATCACTGTTGTGATTATAGCTTTTAAGAAGCATTGTAAAACTCTTATTTGATTACATTAATTTGTAAGTAACTAGAGTGATCAAGTGTTGATCAGGATACTTTAGGAAGTCTTAGCTTGTGTCTAAGCAGTTGTAATTAGAGTGATCACGTGGTGGTCAGGATACTCTAAGAAAGTCTTAGCTTGTGTCTAAGCATTTGTTCCTGGAGTGATCAGGTTGTGATCAGGATACTCTAGAAGACTTAGTCGTGGACTAAGTGGAAAACCATTGTAATCTGTTGCGATTAGTGGATTAAATCCTCAGGTGAGGTAAATCACTCCGTGGGGGTGGACTGGAGTAGTTTAGTTAACAACGAACTAGGATAAAAATAACTGTGCAATTTATTTTTATCGTTCAAGTTTTTAAGACTACACTTATTCAAACCCCCCCTTTCTAAGTGTTTTTCTATCCTTCATAAATAAAGTAAGAAGACAAAGCAATGTCAAAATACATTTCATTAAGATTAGAAGAGTACATTCATTCTGGAAAATTGTGTTTCCACGAACAACAAAGGCTACAAAAATAGAAGCATACTAGAGGCTATTAAAAGGAGCATTCAAAAATAAAACTAAGACCTATAACATCTCCATCAAAGCTTCAAACAACACACCCTCTAGTTGATCCTTTGTTCTATACCTTCCAAATATAGCAGGGGCAAGCTTTATGCTTCAAAGAGATCTAGAGATCCTGACTTACGCATTCTTCTCACTACACCTTTTTTGAGAAACATGTAGGACAGCAACCTTCCATAAGGAAGACACGTCACTACGCCTTGACGAGAGGCGGCCATAGCAACAGCTTCGACAAGCTGCTTGAAGATCAGCAATGGAAAGTTGATTTTCCTTCCTCAGAGAGCACAGAGTATGAACTCCAAATCTTCTACCATGATGCTGTCTTGATCATGGTTTCATGGACGAAAGTTGCCTACTAAAAGTTGGTGCCAAATTCTAATGAGCTTAGCGCTAAAGGGATCATTAGCCATGAGGGACCTCAGGACATCAGAGGTAGTCATGTTAATGGTGTTATCATCAAACGCTTCTCCAAAATTATCACATCTCAACAGTTCAGAGATGGTTGAGGGAGTAATGGTAATGTGAGCCCTTCGAACCTGAGACACAATGGTGGTTCTTCCTTCTGGATCTATGCGGAGGGACGCAAACATCCAGAAATCTGCCAGCATGTTAGGATAAACGGACCCCTCCAGGATTTCCTGGTAAAACTGGAGTTGTTGGTCAGCAAAGAGTACGCCAATATTGATGCGGTTTTCATCGAATTCCTCCTCAGAGAGATTGAATTCTTTTTTGATGCAAGACCTGATGGTAACGTAAGTCAAAGGTTGCACCATTTTTTAGGAAGAGAGTACAAGAGGCTTTATCAAACTCTGTATTTGAAAGGGTAAGGAGAAGAAAGGAAAACTTTGATAAGAGTTTGATGAGAGAATGAAAGAATGAGTTGAATGCTAAGCCTTATATAGAAAACGTTGGCCATAAAAGAACGGTTTATCTTTTAAGTCTTGATTGGACTACGTTTGGTATCCCCAAGAGAAGTTATGGCCTCCGTCGTTTCCCACCTTGGAAGTTGGAGTGTAATCATTTTGAAAACTGATACACGCACGTCTCAAATAGACGTTTTGAAAAAGTGATGTCATCATTTAATGATGGTTACGGCTAGGGGAGTGGAAACGTCAAGTCTAGGTGTGAGAGGCTGCGAAGAGTAATCATGTCACGTGGGTGCATTATTAAAGTCATTATGATAATAAAAATAATTTTGGCAATTTTTAGGAATTGTTAAAACGCTACTCGTGACAACTACAGAATTTGATGTGTGGAAGATTGAAAGATAAAATTGCATATACATTCCTAAGGAAGTTTGATTACAAAACAAAAAACTAAGTACGAAACACAAAAGGATAGTACAAGGTCCAAAGTGGTTAATTAAAATCCTTGGGAAGGTTATCTTTCATCTTCGAATATTGAGATTCCCATAAAGACATACGACGTTCGATTAATGCCTTTTGTCTTTTCAGTTCTTCGATCTCTGGCACTAGCTTCTGTGTCGTCTCAAAGTGTTGAATCCCTAACTGCGCCACTTTAGTCAATTCTTCCTGATTTGTTTGTTGGATTGCTGCCTGACGAGACCGGGCATTCTTTATCTTCTCTTCGAGGAGTTCAATTTCTTGTTTCCAGGATTTGATATTCGCTTCACAATCTTCATATTCCTTCTGGTTCTTCGAACGTTCAAGCTTAAGGGCGTCAGCCTTTTTTGTTGCATCATTAGCAGCTTTCCATGAAGAACTATGAGAAGTCGCCTTTGTTGTGAGTTGTTCGTCAACATTTCGTTTTCGAAGAAGATTAGATTGGAGTTGATCAATCAGAGAACCCAGTAAAACAATCACTTCCGAGACTTCCTCTGAGACCAGAAGTAAATCCACTTTCTTCAAAAGATTGTTTAAGCTATAACATCTGGTGGAATCCTTGCTTAGAGCTTCAACGAGGTTGGTTTCAAAGAACTTTTCCCTTATTTGACTAAGGAGGTTAGGAATATCATCCTTGTCGCCAGTCTCTTCCAGGACATAAGAAGAAGTTTCAAGCCCAATGGGCGAAACGTTATCAACATTCATCATGGTCTTGAGGAAGCTTACGGGATCACTTTTCTTGAGTTGCTCCAGTTCTGAAGGAGTAAGCATTGCGGGGGATCGCTTCGAAGTAGTTACAGGAGTAACTATAGTCCCTAAAGTTGAAGTTTCATGAGGACCAGGTGTAGGCAAATTGGAAGTTTCCTCAGCAGCATCTTGCTCAGATATAGTATCTTCGCTGCTAGTTGGTTGTCCGGTTGCATTATCGCTATCTGAACATTGAGGATTTTCCCCCATATTTTCATCTTGACGAGTAGGTGGAGAATCATCATTTGAGTGGCTTTCTTCAGTAGACACAGTTGGAATGATGTTTGCAAGGGGCTGAGCGTCTTCGAGAACCGGAGAGAAAGCACAGGAGATTTGTGTCGAGGAACACCTGTGTTGAATGGCTAGAGCTGATCAAAATGAAAAGGTTGCAAGAAATTCATCTATCACTTGAGAAGGCAGACATTTACCTCGAAGATTGTCAAGATCAATGTTTAGACTTGAGGTTTTGAGATCAGAAGTAGCTGTGCCCACATCATCCTACATTTATAAGGTAAGATGTGAACTTAATCATTAGAATTAAAATTTGAAAAGATGATTATGTTGTGAAATCAAAATACCTTGGTTGGAACATTGTCTGGGCTTGAGTTGTGGCTCTCTACAATGGGGACAGTACTAGCAGCCTTTAAGGGTGATTCATCAGAAGGTACCAAATCACTTGACGAAGTAAGCTTCGAAGTCCCAGATCCCTTTTCTTTGGTTAAAGGGGTGGCAGTTTTCTGTCTTTTCTTCGTTGCTTGTCTAGTACGAGGAGGAGATTTATCTTCGTCATCTGAAGCAGCTGTCTGAGAAATTTTTCGCTTCAAAGGTGTTGGAGGCTTCAAGCTCTGAAGATGCATATTAAACCAAGTGAGTAATATTCAGGAAATTGCACAAATTCGAAAATAAGGTGTATATGTACCGTGGGTTTCTTGCTAGTGGTGACAGAATCACTCTCACTTGTCTTGGTGCTCCTCGAAGCTCCAGAACCCTTCTATGCAGGGGTCTCCTTGATACTTTTCTTTCGAGTAACGGCTGTGAACAAAATATGAATCAGTATTTCAGTGAAGAAGGAAAAGTTAGTCGAAGGATTGTCTAAACCCCAACCTTCAGGTATTGGAGTCAAGACGCGAACGTGCTCAAGACCTATATGAAGATGTCCTTTGAAAGTATCCAAGGTATGCTTAGTCGGGACCACTCGTTCAGCGCATTTTTTAGATTGTTCCTGAAGGATTTTTATGACATTCCCACACACAAACCAGTCTGGAAAAGGAGGGCTTAGAGCCACACCAAAGTCAGCACTAGGTAGTGGAGGAAATTTTGGAGGATTAAGTTCAAAAGCCACTTCATAACGTAGTTCAAGTCGAACAGACGTGGGCAATTTCAACTTATCCAATTTAGCAGAAAACTTTTCACGTAAAGTGACCGCAGCCTCACGAACGGTCCGACTAAGATCATCAAGCCTGTAGATAGTTTCAAAGAATTTTTGAAATGCTTGGATTTCTTTAATATGAGTCGAAGTACCTTTATGGAAGTTTGCCTGCACATCGGCAAAAGCTTCAGTTAGTTCTCGAGTAAGGCTTTCAGCATCGAAGATTTGCATGGTATAATAATCTGTCCACCATTGATGAAAATCTATGGTAGAGTTAAAAGCAGGTTCGAAAGAGACGGGAGACAGAGTGGTGATGCCAACATATTTGGAGATTTTTGACTCATATTCATCTTCTGCTAGATGCGAAGTGTGTAGACACATGTGATTCCTTTTGTCGTACAAGCATTTTGGTTTAAGTTGAACCAACCAAAATTGTCTCGAAACCAGATTTGGTTGATAACAAAGAAAACAGCAGTGACTTTTTGGAGATCGAAGTCGGTGGTATAACAGCTTAGGGGTAAGGAAAGCTTCCCAAATGACCATGGATTCGGCTTGTTGGTCGGAAGAAGTTGCTGGAAATTCACGAGTAAACCATTCAGGACCTACCTTCCTTTTTACAAAAGGAGCCATGGACGGGCTAAACTGGTAACGTTTAGCGAACATCATCACATGCGCTAAGAAGGTTTCATGAAGTTTTCCCGTTTCTTCTTTTGGAGTTAGGTAAGCTAATCTGGTTCCTTCCACTGTTCGATTCTTTATAGTTGTACTTTCTTCATCCACAACACTTTTGTATGGGAGGTGAGCCTCAAAAGTGGCATTAAGCCATAGTTGCAATGACCAGAAAGGACCGGCAAAAAGAAGGGATCCTGTCTTATAGTTTTTGACGAGATTTGTTGCTTCACCAAGGTTCTCGTAGAGAAATCCTATAATTAATTGGCTTAAGTTTAGCTTTTTTCCGGCATTTATCTGGTTAGCCATACAGAGATATCTCTTTGCTACCTGGATCGACCTAGAACAAAAGACGCATCTTGAAAGCCAGAATGCTAGAAATGCAATGTGTTCTTCATCAGTGACTTCCGTAGTCGCTTGAACATGGTACCTTTGAATGAAAGCAGTGTAGGTGACTGTTCCCTCATTGAACTGGATAGTATCAGTATCCATAAAGTTGGGGTCGAAGAGTTCCCCAGTTGATCGAAGCCCGGTAATGGAAGCTATATCGAAAAGAGTAGGAGTGATCATTCCGCAAGGAAGGTGGAAAGTATTGTGAGAAGCATCCTAGAAATGTACTGATGCTACTAGCATGGTTTGGTTATACTCTAAACCTGTTTTAGATAACTGAATTAGGTCATAAATCCCTAATTCTTTCCAAAATGAAGCTTTTTGCTTTTCCACTTTAGCTAGCCAAGCGTAGTACAATTCAAGATCTTTTGCTAAAGGGATTGACCTAAAGACTTTCACGAAATTGGTTACATAGTTTAACCTAATTTTCTCTAAGACCGGAGAAGTTTCAGTCGAGGTTTCTTCTGCGTTGTCAGGATCAGCTAAGATTGGATGACCATCTTCGTCTATCTTATTCTTGCTAACTAAAGGTCTAGTTTTATAATAAGCAGGAAAAAATGTACTCAAAGAGGGGTTATTTCCACCCAGTAAAGGACCCATGAAAGCGTGAGTTTTTCCAGAAAGTTCAAAAGGGATGATTACCTGAGAAGGGTAGATAGTGCGCGTCTCTACAGCATTTGGGTCTGGAATGTGTTCTTGATTCCCTATCTGTGTAGGATTTTGAAGTTTTTGGATAGGTTGAAGAGCATTTGAAGAAGACGCCATGAGTAAATTTGATTTAAGAAAGGGGTTGAATGACACCAAAGAGGATTTTCTTTTCTGTGATGAACGCAGGAGAATAGAAGTGAAAGTTATGTGAGGGTAGAAGTTCAAGTATTTAAAGGTTTAACGGAAACCCTTTCAAATCTTTTGGGTAAAGGTCAAAAGACACGCGACAGGCGTTGATTTAATCCAATGGCGGTCGAACAGTTGTTAGCCTTACTCCTAATATATAGGAGTAATGACAGAACGTGGGAATGTAAGTTCTGAGAAGACATCTTTGAAAATGACAAGACGTTTTGAAAGTGGAGTCATAAATGATTATGGCGTTAGTCAGTTGTCTTGGAACTCTAAAAAGCGAGTAAAACGAAATCTCATCAAAACAAGAAACGCCTATTTCTCTTGTTTTCGAAACAGTCATTTATTGGGGGCAATTTATTGGCTGGAGATTTCGTTTAGAGGAAATATTCTTTGAAGGATTACGATTCGAAGAAAGATGGTTACTGTAACGCCCCGAATTTAATTAATTAGTTAATTAAATTATGGAAGGAATTATTTATTGGATTTAGCTAAAATTGGATTGTTATGCTGATCGAAGATATTAAGTTAAAGTCGGATTTATTTAGTCGGTTTAATTGGAGGATAATAGTAAGAATAATATGATTTATTTATTGGACTAATTGATTTAAGTGAATTGGGTTGGATTAGTGTGTGGTAAATAGCAATGAGGAAGTGTGAATGATTGGCCCAATAAGAGTTATAGGAGTTATTTGGATTATTTGGAAAATAAAGAAAAAGAAAAGAAATAGGTTTTTGTTGTACTGTACGAAGAAAATAAGGGTTTGGAGGAGAGGTGAAGAAGAGAGCCATGGCGGAAGAGAAAATCCAGGGGAAGTCCAATTTTCGCAGCAAGTTTCTGTGGTGAGACACCTTAGCAAAACAAACGTTTCTCCCGATCCAACCGTTGGATCGTCGCGGTTCTTGGACAGAGCGTTCCAGACTCGTAGAGGTAACTTCTGACCGGAGCGATTTTCGTTTTGATGATTTTAAGTCCGTCTGACAAAACGATTTCCGAACAGGTTTTTGGTGCGTCTCTGCACGTTGTTAGAAAAGATTTTCGGAGAAAAGTTGGAAGCGGCGGCATAAGCTATGGCAACCGGGAGAGTAGAGGAATCTCCAATCCAAAGGTAAGGGTGGGGTTCTTACTCTATAACCGGGGTTATGATGAACACGTGTGTGGGATGGGGTTTATGAATTTGCCTCAGTTTCGGTGTTTGATTATGTGGTTGATTCTGAGTCCTTGGTTGTTATTCATAATTGGTTGCTCCGTGTTGATTTGGGGATGATTTGTAGGTTGCTGTTGTATTGTGTTTTAGTGGTGGAAAATTGTTATGTTGCTGTTATAAATGTTGTGTTCTTGAATTAAGTTGTAGAAATTCAATCAAAATGAATTGGTAGTAATGCTTATTATTAGAAATAGTTGGCATGTGGTATAAGTTGCAGAAAGTGGAAAATAACACGAAGGAGCAATGGCAGAAGTATAAAGTAGCAGGCTGAATCGGTAGCCTAATTATAATGCGATAAAAGTAACTGTAGCAATAATGATGGCTTATGTAGCGGTAATTCAAGTAACGGAGTTGTTGATAATTAACAAATAATAATAATAATTAAGTTGTTGGTGCCCTAGTGGTAGATGTTGATAGCGAATATTAAGTTGATAGCTGCAGAGTTGTTACAACCTTGGTAGGAATAATTTGGTAGTAGTATAAGGACCGATGATGTAAGTTGGTGGACAATTAAGTATAAGTTGTTGAGTAGAATGTAGTATATGTTGCTATTAAGTAGTATAAATAAGACTTATAATAATAGTCGGTATGAGTAAGCGTTGTGTCGAGTTGTTGTTGTTATCTTGTTTCTAGTATGTTATTATTGAACATGATATAGTTGAATATGTTGTTAGTAAGTTGTTGGGAATATGTTGTCGTTGTTGAACAAGTTGTTATTACTATGTTGAAATGTTGTTGTTATACGTTGCTGTTGAATTGTCGTTGATTACGTTGATGATGTTGTAGGCCTATGGCCAATGTTGAATAAGTTGAAAATTGATTATGTTGTTCAGCGTTGTTATTGTCCTGACTTGTGGGCATGTTTAAGTTGTAGGTCGTATGACCAATGTTGGATTAAGTTGATGCATCTGTTGCATGTTCAAGTTGTTGTTTACGTTGTTGTTGTCGTTGTCGTTGTTGTTTCGTTGTTGTTGTTATGACGTTGTGGTTGTTGTCGCATGCATACATTTGCATTGTTTACGTTGGCCTAGATGGCACCTGATTACGTTGGCCTTGATGGCACCCTGTTTACGTTGTTGAAATGCCTCGATAACCTGGCATATGTTTACGTTGGGAGTTTTACTCCAAATGGTACCACATGCATTTGCATAGTTGAGTCACATTCGATTTGTATGTCTGAGCTGTTGTTGATGTTTAAGTTGTTACCGTTGTTGTTGTTGATGTTTAAGTTGTTACCGTTGTTGTTGTTGTCGATGTTTAAGTTGTTATCGTGTTGTTGTTGTTGTTGCTATTTGATAAATTATCGTTTGATATAAGTTGTTGTGGTTATAAGTTGCTTTTGTGATTAAGTTATTGTTGGTTATAAGTTATGATTGCCATTAAGTTGTTATTGTTGTTGAGTTGTCATTACTGTTAAGTTGTTGTTGTGATCAAGTCGTTGTTACTAATTGTTGTTATTAAGTTGTTGTTATTAAGTTGTTGTTATTAAGTTGTTGTTACTAAGTTGTTGTTATTAAGTTGTTGTTATTAAGTTGTTGTTATTAAGTTGTTGTTACTAAGTTGTTGTTACTAAGTTGTTGTTATTAAGTTGTTGTTATTAAGTTGTTGTTACTAAGTTGTTGTTGCTAGTAAGTTGTATTGATTTAAGTCGCTTACTCGTTGTTGTATAATTGCTATGTAAAGTGGTAGAATTTGTATAATCCTAATCTAATATACTGTTTATCATACACCTGTTTATATTGTATGATATCTCACCCCTTCTGTAATGATGTTACCTATTATGGGTAATTGAGCAGGTACTCAAGAATAGCTGTGGAAGCGAAGTAACTTTATGAAGTCTTTAGTTGCTGTTAGTCGATTGGTGTCTTGCTCTGATACGTAGCACTCGGGATGGGATTATGATTGTTTATGTCGGTCATGTTGTTGTTATTATAAGACGATGAATAGTTGTTATTATTTGTTGTTGAAATTGTTTCTAATTGTTGTTATTACAATAATTCTTGAATAATTATAAATTGAAGTTTTGATTTTAGTTGGATAAAGTTGTATATGATTTATAAGTTGTGAACGCCGAATGCTATGTATCATAATAAAAGCAAATATAGGTTGGTTGTTTGTTGGAATAAGTTGAGAATGTAATGCCTCATGTTTAATGTTTGAAATTTCCGCATTCTGATTTAAATATAACGTTGGGTAGATTTAGGGTGTTACATTAGTGGTATCAGAGCAGGTCGGTCTGTCCGGCCAGTGTGTATAATGTTATTTATCCCTTGGTACGCGACAAGTGTGTACAACACTGTCGGTACTTGTTTGTTTTCTAGTTGTTTGTTTGTAGGAGTGGGCTTGAAGCCAAGTGGGGGAGAAGCTAGCGCTTCTCTTGGATGTTTCAAGTGTGAACAGTTGGTTCGGTGTAATAGGAATTGCATAAGTGCGAGTATTGGCGAGATGGCATGATTTTTCCAATTTTGAAGGAAGCACGGATTTAAGATTTTAATGTCGCGGTAGAGTTGATGTATCCTTGAGATGGAATAACTGTGACTTGTCGTTGGAAGAGAGGTTGGATTAATTAGAAGATACTCTTGGGAGTTAACCGTTCGAAGTCAAACCAAGCGAAGTTAGGAATTGTTTGGATGAGTCGATGCGGATTTTTATGCCGGTGAGGATGGTTGGGAATTTTTGGAAGCAAGGGAGAAAGGTAGAACCCATGTTTATCACTTCCAATCTGTATTTTCGTATTTATGGAACAGCCTTCACTAATCAGGTGATAACTTTTCGCTCGTAACTCCGATGGAGACGATTCTGGACTTTTCGGAAAGCTTGCGAAATTCCCTATAGTTTTCATATAAACTTTGTCTGCTACATGTTTTCGACGAGGGAGAAAGATGCGTTTGAAGTTTTGGGTCTGATGCTGAATTTAGTACAGACTGGTATACGGGATTCCTTGACCAGCCATGTTTTACAAGTGATAACTTTTTACTCGTAACTCGGATTTAAGCGATTCTTGAATTTCTGGAATCTACATGAAATTCTCTTAAGTTTAGTATATCATTTTGTATCAGGAAGGTCTGTATCGAGGGAGATATTTGTGTTGGCAGTTGAGCGCTTTTTGTTAGAATTTTAAAAGGCTGCGATGTTTCAGCGGTGCTGGTGAATTGCGAAGTTGTCAGTGGAATTTTATTGCTCGTGACGTCGACGTTTGAGTGATGATGTAAAGATGAGTTGTTACAGGTTTTGTTGTTGGATCATATAAGTGGATTGCAGAGTCAACTAGAAGAAAATTTTGGAAGTTTTGTCGCTAACCGAATGATGAGATGACGATGTTGAGATCGTGATTAGAATACGATAAAATGCGAGATTGTGGAGATCAGTGAAGTTATAAGACTAAGGATTTATTGACATTGCTTAAGTTCTCTACTTGAATAAATTTTCGTGGAGCAAAGTGATTTGGATTATACTTGGTATAGTGACGTTTCTGTATTAGAAGATATTTAAGAATTGTGTTGTGCTGCGTGCGTCGTGGAAACTATGGAGTGAATTCTTGGACGTTATGCTCAGGTGACTTGAGCCAAGTGATAAAGTGCGCTATTATAGTTTAGTAATGATGGGTTATACTTCATCATGATTGTCGGCTAACTATTGACAAATTGAGGAACTGATCACCCTTAATCTCTTGTTAATAGTAGACGGAATTGTATTGGATGTTATGTACTTATCTTACCATCTTAATGGTGTGTAAAGTGATGGATGTGAATGAAACTTGGTTGAAGCTTGTGAATCATATAAGTTGGCAGGAACTTTAATGAGGACAGTGAACTAAGGTTGGATGATCAGAGTTGCGCAGCTTAAGCGTGAGGTGTCAGGATGATTGTGTCGGATAGATTTTCGAGGACGAAAATATTCTAAGTGGGGGAGAGTTGTAACGCCCCGAATTTAATTAATTAGTTAATTAAATTATGGAAGGAATTATTTATTGGATTTAGCTAAAATTGGATTGTTATGCTGATCGAAGATATTAAGTTAAAGTCGGATTTATTTAGTCGGTTTAATTGGAGGATAATAGTAAGAATAATATGATTTATTTATTGGACTAATTGATTTAAGTGAATTGGGTTGGATTAGTGTGTGGTAAATAGCAATGAGGAAGTGTGAATGATTGGCCCAATAAGAGTTATAGGAGTTATTTGGATTATTTGGAAAATAAAGAAAAAGAAAAGAAATAGGTTTTTGTTGTACTGTACGAAGAAAATAAGGGTTTGGAGGAGAGGTGAAGAAGAGAGCCATGGCGGAAGAGAAAATCCAGGGGAAGTCCAATTTTCGCAGCAAGTTTCTGTGGTGAGACACCTTAGCAAAACAAACGTTTCTCCCGATCCAACCGTTGGATCGTCGCGGTTCTTGGACAGAGCGTTCCAGACTCGTAGAGGTAACTTCTGACCGGAGCGATTTTCGTTTTGATGATTTTAAGTCCGTCTGACAAAACGATTTCCGAACAGGTTTTTGGTGCGTCTCTGCACGTTGTTAGAAAAGATTTTCGGAGAAAAGTTGGAAGCGGCGGCATAAGCTATGGCAACCGGGAGAGTAGAGGAATCTCCAATCCAAAGGTAAGGGTGGGGTTCTTACTCTATAACCGGGGTTATGATGAACACGTGTGTGGGATGGGGTTTATGAATTTGCCTCAGTGTCGGTGTTTGATTATGTGGTTGATTCTGAGTCCTTGGTTGTTATTCATAATTGGTTGCTCCGTGTTGATTTGGGGATGATTTGTAGGTTGCTGTTGTATTGTGTTTTAGTGGTGGAAAATTGTTATGTTGCTGTTATAAATGTTGTGTTCTTGAATTAAGTTGTAGAAATTCAATCAAAATGAATTGGTAGTAATGCTTATTATTAGAAATAGTTGGCATGTGGTATAAGTTGCAGAAAGTGGAAAATAACACGAAGGAGCAATGGCAGAAGTATAAAGTAGCAGGCTGAATCGGTAGCCTAATTATAATGCGATAAAAGTAACTGTAGCAATAATGATGGCTTATGTAGCGGTAATTCAAGTAACGGAGTTGTTGATAATTAACAAATAATAATAATTAAGTTGTTGGTGCCTTAGTGGTAGATGTTGATAGCGAATATTAAGTTGATAGCTGCAGAGTTGTTACAACCTTGGTAGGAATAATTTGGTAGTAGTATAAGGACCGATGATGTAAGTTGGTGGACAATTAAGTATAAGTTGTTGAGTAGAATGTAGTATATGTTGCTATTAAGTAGTATAAATAAGACTTATAATAATAGTCGGTATGAGTAAGCGTTGTGTCGAGTTGTTGTTGTTATCTTGTTTCTAGTATGTTATTATTGAACATGATATAGTTGAATATGTTGTTAGTAAGTTGTTGGGAATATGTTGTCGTTGTTGAACAAGTTGTTATTACTATGTTGAAATGTTGTTGTTATACGTTGCTGTTGAATTGTCGTTGATTACGTTGATGATGTTGTAGGCCTATGGCCAATGTTGAATAAGTTGAAAATTGATTATGTTGTTCAGCGTTGTTATTGTCCTGACTTGTGGGCATGTTTAAGTTGTAGGTCGTATGACCAATGTTGGATTAAGTTGATGCATCTGTTGCATGTTCAAGTTGTTGTTTACGTTGTTGTTGTCGTTGTCGTTGTTGTTTCGTTGTTGTTGTTATGACGTTGTGGTTGTTGTCGCATGCATACATTTGCATTGTTTACGTTGGCCTAGATGGCACCTGATTACGTTGGCCTTGATGGCACCCTGTTTACGTTGTTGAAATGCCTCGATAACCTGGCATATGTTTACGTTGGGAGTTTTACTCCAAATGGTACCACATGCATTTGCATAGTTGAGTCACATTCGATTTGTATGTCTGAGCTGTTGTTGATGTTTAAGTTGTTACCGTTGTTGTTGTTGATGTTTAAGTTGTTACCGTTGTTGTTGTTGTCGATGTTTAAGTTGTTATCGTGTTGTTGTTGTTGTTGCTATTTGATAAATTATCGTTTGATATAAGTTGTTGTGGTTATAAGTTGCTTTTGTGATTAAGTTATTGTTGGTTATAAGTTATGATTGCCATTAAGTTGTTATTGTTGTTAAGTTGTCATTACTGTTAAGTTGTTGTTGTGATCAAGTCGTTGTTACTAATTGTTGTTATTAAGTTGTTGTTATTAAGTTGTTGTTATTAAGTTGTTGTTACTAAGTTGTTGTTATTAAGTTGTTGTTATTAAGTTGTTGTTATTAAGTTGTTGTTACTAAGTTGTTGTTACTAAGTTGTTGTTATTAAGTTGTTGTTATTAAGTTGTTGTTACTAAGTTGTTGTTGCTAGTAAGTTGTATTGATTTAAGTCGCTTACTCGTTGTTGTATAATTGCTATGTAAAGTGGTAGAATTTGTATAATCCTAATCTAATATACTGTTTATCATACACCTGTTTATATTGTATGATATCTCACCCCTTCTGTAATGATGTTACCTATTATGGGTAATTGAGCAGGTACTCAAGAATAGCTGTGGAAGCGAAGTAACTTTATGAAGTCTTTAGTTGCTGTTAGTCGATTGGTGTCTTGCTCTGATACGTAGCACTCGGGATGGGATTATGATTGTTTATGTCGGTCATGTTGTTGTTATTATAAGACGATGAATAGTTGTTATTATTTGTTGTTGAAATTGTTTCTAATTGTTGTTATTACAATAATTCTTGAATAATTATAAATTGAAGTTTTGATTTTAGTTGGATAAAGTTGTATATGATTTATAAGTTGTGAACGCCGAATGCTATGTATCATAATAAAAGCAAATATAGGTTGGTTGTTTGTTGGAATAAGTTGAGAATGTAATGCCTCATGTTTAATGTTTGAAATTTCCGCATTCTGATTTAAATATAACGTTGGGTAGATTTAGGGTGTTACATTAACTAGCTCAATTGGTAGCAGGAATTGCTATGAATATGTACTTAACCCCTAGGTACATGGTTCGATTCCTGCGGAAGGCAAAAACAATATTTCCTGGGCAGCCGATAAGCGGACCTAGGGGGGATTATTGATTAAGCCGGTAACATGCTCGGTTGGCCGACACGGTTGATGCGTGCAGCGGATATCGGGGTGTTACAGTTACTGGTGACCATTTTTTATTAAATGACTACTGATGGCCATGTGTCGAGAATGTTGTTTCAGTTGGAGTGAAGATGGTTAGAATTGGAGCTAATTCGAAGTGAATTATCTTTAAAGACTTAAACGTTTTGCGAAATACGAAGGGTATTGAAGCTTAACGTGTTTTCATAACATTCTCGGTTCTGATCACGTTGCCACGCGTCGAAAGAGGATTCAGGCGGGAGGATTTGAATTTCGAAGTAATCTGTGTAACCGAACAAGGACAAATGGCGTCCCATGGATTTTTGTGAGCAACGTGGCATCAGATTAGTGTGGGACCGTTAGGGTCGAAATTAGTATAAATAAGGGTCTTAATGTTAGGATTCCGTGTGTTCATTTTGTACAAATCACTCACAAATCACTCAAGTATCAAGTGTTTAGAGGACGAGTTCGCTGAGAAATATACGTATGACACCAACACCATTTTAAATACATTTGTATCTTTCTTTATTCAAGTATCTTTTCAATTCCTTTTATTTTCTTCGTTTAACATTCATTTCGAAGCAATTTTACTTTCCTACATTTAACATTCGAGCACGTTATATTCTTGCACTTTACATTTCTGCAATTTACACGCTTTTATTTATGTTTTCTTTGTCGAAAGTCACATTAACATGTATAACAAGTGTTGTTTCAAGTGAATAGTCATACATCACAAACAAGTTTTCTTGAAGTCAGAACAAACATGAACCAAATCATATCGAAAGACAATTGTTTGACTATGTCCTAGGATCAATCTAGTCGATCCTGCGAGTAACCAAAGTATATTTTATAGTTTGGAGGACTAGCGGTTGTTTACCGGAAATCACCGTAAACACATATGCAATTTTTAGAATTCCATTCCCTTCTTCAAAAACATGGACTATTATATGCAATTTTTGGGATTTCTTTCCCTTCTCCAAAAACACGGACTATAATATGCAATTATTAGAATTTCTTTACCATATCCAAAGTGGACTATCATATTCAATTTTAGAAATTCATTTCCCTTTTAAAAACATGGACTATCATATGCAACTTCTAAAATTTCATTCCCTTCTAAAAAAATGTGGACTATCATATGCATTTTCTTTAATTTATTTCCCTTCAAAAACATTGACTATCATATGAAATTTTTGGAATTTCTTTCCCTTTTCAAAAAAGATGGACTACCATATGCAATTTTATGAATTTCATTCCCTTCTCCAAAAACGTGGATTATCATATGCAGTTTATGGAATTTCTTTCCCTTCTACAAAAACGTGGACTAGCACGGGCAATTTCTAGAATTTGTTTCCCTTCTCCAAAAACATGGACTATCATATGCAATTTTTTAAAATTTCTTTACCTTCTCCTAAAACATGGACTATCATCTGCAATTTCTGAAATTTGTTTCCCTTCTCTAAAAACATGGACTATCATATGCAATTTTTGGAATTTTTTTCCTTCTTCAAAAGCATGGATTATCATAGGTAATTTTTGGAATTTCTTTCCCTTCTCCAAAAAGATGGACAATCATATGCAATTATTGGAATTTCTTTACCATATTCAAAGTTGACTATCATATGCAATTTTAAGCATTAATTTTCCTTTTAAAAACATGGACTATCATATGCAATTTCTAAAATTTCTTTACCTTCTCCGAAAACATGGACTATCATATGCAATTTTTGAAAGTTCTTTCTCTTCTCCAAAAACGTGGACTATCATATGCAATTTTTGGAATATCTTTCCCTTCTCCAAAAACATGGACTATCATATGCAATTTTTAGAATTTCTTTCCCTTCTTCAAAAACATGGACTATTATATGCAATTTTTGGAATTTTTTCCCTTCCTAAAAAACACGGAATATCGTTTGCAATTATTGGAATTTCTTTACCATATCCAAAGTGGACTATCATGTGCAATTTGAGGAAGTCATTTCTCCTTTAAAAACATGGACTATCATATGCAATTTAAGAAATTTCTTTCCCTTCTCCAAAAACATGGACTATCATATGCATTTTCTTGAATTTATATCCCTTCTCCAAAAACGTGGACTATCATATGCAATTTCTGGAATTTCTTTTCCTTCTCCAAAAAATGGACTGTCATATACAATTTCTGAAGATTCTTTACCTTATCCAAAAATGTGAACTATCATATGCAATTTTGGAACTTCTTTCCCTTCTCAAAAAACGTGGACTATCATATGCAATTTTATGAATTTCTTTCCCTTCTCCAAAAACGTGGACTATCATAGGCAGTTTATGGAATTTCTTTCCCCACTCCAAAAACGTGGACTATCATATGCAATTTTTAGAATTTCTTTCCCTTCTTCAAAAACATGGACTATTATATGCAATTTTTGGAATTTCTTTCCCTTCTCCAAAAACACGGACTATCGTATGCAATTATTGGAATTTCTTTACCATTTCCAAAGTGGACTATCATATGCAATTTTAGGAATTCATTTCTCCTTTAAAAACATGGACTATCATATGCAATTTCTAAAATTTCTTTCCCTAATCCAAAAACGTGGACTATCATATGCAATTTTATGAATTTCTTTCCCTTCTCAAAAAACGTGGACTATCATATGCAATTTTATGAATTTCTTTCCCTTCTCCTAAAACGTGGACTATTATGCAATTTATGGAATTTCTTTCCCTTCTCCAAAAACGTGGACTAGCATATCCAATTTCTAGAATTTATTTCACTTCTCCTAAAACGTGGACTATCATATGCAATTTCTGGAATTTCTTTCCCTTCTCCAAAAACGTGGACTATCATATGCAATTTCTAGAAATTTTTTCCCTTCTCCAATAACATGGACTATCATATGCAATTTCTAAAATTTGTTCCCATTCTTCAAAAACATGGACTATCATATGCAATTTTTGTAATTTCTTTCCCATCTCCAAAAACACGGACTTCCATATGCAATTATTGGAATTTCTTTACCATATCCAAAGTCGACTAACATATACAATTTTATGAATTTATTTCCCTTTTAAAAACATGGACTATCATATGCAATTTCTATAAATTCCTTCCCTTCTCAAAAAATGTGGACTATCATATGCATTTTCTTTAATTTATTTCCCTTCTCCAAAAACGTGGACTATCATATGCAATTTCTGGAATTTCTTTTCTTTCTCCAAAAAAATGGATTATCATATCCAATTTCTGAAAATTCTTTCCCTTAAAAAACGTTGACTATCATATGCAATTTTTGCAATTTCTTTCCCTTCTCAAAAAACATGGACTATCATATGCAATTTTATGAATTTCTTTCCATTCTCCAAAAACGTGGACTATGATATGCAATTTATGGAATTTCTTTCCCTTCTACAAATACATGGACTAGGATATGCAATTTCTAGAATTTGTTTCCCTTCTCAAAAAAACATGGACTATCATATGCAGTTTTTTAAAATTACTTTACCTTCTCCAAAAACATGGACTATCATCTGCAATTTATGAAATTTGTTTCCCTTCTCCAAAAACATGGACTATCATATGCAATATTTAAACTTTCTACGCCTTCTCCAAAAACATGGACTATCATATGTAATTATTGGAATTTCTTTACCATTTCTAAATTTGACTATCATATGCAATTTTAAGAATTCATTTCCGTTTTAAAAACATGGACTATCATATGCAATTTCTATAATTTCTTTACCTTCTCCCAAAACATGGACTATCATATGCAATTATTGGAATATCTTTCCCTTCTCCAAAAACGTAGACTATGATATGCAATTTTTGAATTTTTTCCCTTCTCCAAAAACATGGACTATAATATGCAATTTATGGAATTTCTTTCCCTTCTTCAAAAATGTGGACTAGCATATCCAATTTCTAGAATTTATTTCACTTCTCCAAAAACGTGGACTATCATATGCAATTTCTGGAATTTCTTTCCCTTCTCCAAAAACGTGGAATATCATATGCAATTTCTAGAAATTTTTTCCCTTCTCCAAAATCATGGACTATCATATGCAATTTCTAAAATTTGTTCCCGTTCTTCAAAAACATGGACTATCATATACAATTTTTGAAATTTCTTTCCCATCTCCAAAAACATGGACTACCATATGCAATTATTGGAATTTCTTTACCATATCCAAAGTCGACTAACATATACAATTTTATGAATTTATTTCCCTTTTAAAAGCATGGAATATATCATATGCAATTCTAAAGTTTCTTTCCCTTCTCTAAAAACGTGGACTATCCTATGCATTTTCTTTAATTTATTTCCCTTCTCCAAAAACGTGGACTATCATATGCAATTTCTGGAACTTCATTCACTTCTCCAAAAACGTGGACTATCATATGCAATTTCAAGAATTTCTTTCCCTTCTCCAAAAACATGGACTATAGTATGCAATTTCTGAAATTTCTATCGCTTCTCCAAAAACGTGGACTATCATATGCAATTTTTAAAATTTCTTTCCCTTCTCAAAAAACGTGGACTAATATATGCAATTTCTACAATTTCTTTCCAAAAACATGGACTATGATATGAAATTTCTGGAATTTCTTTCCCTTTTCCAATAACATGGACTATTATATGCAATTTCTAAAATTTCTTTTCCATCTCCAAAAACATGGACTATCATATGCAATTTTTGAAATTTCTTTCTCTTCTCCAGAAACGTGGACTATCATATGCAATTATTGGAATATCTTTTCCTTCTCCAAAAACATGGACTATCATATGCAATTATTAGAATTTCATTCCCTTCTTTAAAAACATGGACTATTATATGCAATTTTTGGAATTTCTTTCCCTTCTCCAAAAACACGGACTATCATATGCAATTATTGGAATTTCTTTACCATATCCAAAGTGGACTATCATATGCAATTTTAGAAATTCATTTCCCTTTTAAAAATATGGACTATCATATGCAATTTCTAAAAATTCCTTCCCTTCTCAAAAAATGTGGACTATCATATGCATTTTCTTTAATTTATTTCCCTTCTCCAAAAACGTGAACTATCATATGCAATTTCTGGAATTTCTTTTCTTTCTCCAAAAACATGGACTATCATATCCAATTTCTGAAAATTCTTTCCCTTCAAAAACGTTGACTATCGTATGCAATTTTTGCAATTTCTTTCCCTTCTCAAAAAACATGGACTATCATATGCAATTTTATGAATTTCTTTCCCTTCTCCAAAAACGTGGACTATGATATGCAATTTATGGAATTTCATTCCCTTCTACAAATACATGGACTAGGATATGCAATTTCTAGAATTTGTTTCCCTTCTCAAAAAACATGGACTATCATATGCAGTTTTTTAAAATTACTTTACCTTCTCCAAAACCATGGACTAACATCTGCAATTTATGAAATTTGTTTCCCTTCTCCAAAAACATGGACTATCGTATGCAATTTTTGGACTTTCTTCGCCTTCTTCAAAAACATAGATTATCATAGGTAATTTTTATAATTTCTTTCCCTTCTCCAAAAACATGGACTATCATATGCAATTATTGGAATTTCTTTACCATTTCCAAAGTTGACTATCATATGCAATTTTAAGAATTCATTTCCGTTTTAAAAACAGGGACTATCATATGCAATTTCTATAATTTCTTTACCTTCTCCCAAAACATGGACTATCATATGCAATTATTGGAATATCTTTCCCTTCTCCAGTAACGTGGACTATCATATGCAATTTTTGAATTTTTTTCCCTTCTCCAAAAATATGGACTATCATATGCAATTTATGGAATTTCTTTCCCTTCTCCAAAAACGTGGACTAGCATATCCAATTTCTAGAATTTAATTCACTTCTCCAAAAACGTGGATTATCATATGCAATTTCTGAAATTTCTTGCCCTTCTCCAAAAACGTTGACTAACATATGCAATTTCTAGAATTTTTTCCCTTCTCTAATAACATGGACTATCATATGCAATTTCTAAAATTTCTTTTCCTTCTCCAAAAACATGGACTATCATATGCAATTTTTGAAATTTGTTCCCATTCTTCAAAAACACGGACTATCATATACAATTTTTGCAATTTCTTTCCCATCTCCAATAACATGGACTACCATATGCAATTATTGGAATTTCTTTACCATATACAAAGTCGACTATCATATGCAATTTTATGAATTTATTTCCCTTTTAAAAGCATGGACTATATCGTATGCAACTCTAAAAACGTGGAGTATCCTATGCATTTTCTTGAATTTATTTCCCTTCTCAAAAAACGTGGACTATCATATGCAGTTTCTGGAACTTCATTCCCTTCTCCAAAAACATAGACTATGATATGCAATTATCGGAATTTCTTTCCCTTCTCCAAAAACGTGGACTATCATATGCAATTTCTGAAATTTCTATCGCTTCTCCAAAAACGAAGACTATCATATGCGATTTTTAAAATTTCTTTCCCTTCTCAAAAAACGTGGACTATTATATGCAATTTCTGGAATTTCTTTCCAAAAACGTTGACAATGATTTGCAATTTCTGGAATTTCTTTCCCTTCTCCAAAAACATGGACTATCATATGCAATTTCTAAAATTTCTTTCCCTTCTCCAAAAACATGGACTATCATATGCAATTATTGGAATTTCTTTACCATTTCCAAAGTTGACTATCATATGCAATTTTAAGAATTCATTTCCGTTTTAAAAACAGGGACTATCATATGCAATTTCTATAATTTCTTTACCTTCTCCCAAAACATGGACTATCATATGCAATTATTGGAATATCTTTCCCTTCTCCAGTAACGTGGACTATCATATGCAATTTTTGAATTTTTTTCCCTTCTCCAAAAATATGGACTATCATATGCAATTTATGGAATTTCTTTCCCTTCTCCAAAAACGTGGACTAGCATATCCAATTTCTAGAATTTAATTCACTTCTCCAAAAACGTGGATTATCATATGCAATTTCTGAAATTTCTTGCCCTTCTCCAAAAACGTTGACTATCATATGCAATTTCTAGAATTTTTTCCCTTCTCTAATAACATGGACTATCATATGCAATTTCTAAAATTTCTTTTCCTTCTCCAAAAACATGGACTATCATATGCAATTTTTGAAATTTGTTCCCATTCTTCAAAAACACGGACTATCATATACAATTTTTGCAATTTCTTTCCCATCTTCAATAACATGGACTACCATATGCAATTATTGGAATTTCTTTACCATATACAAAGTCGACTATCATATGCAATTTTATGAATTTATTTCCCTTTTAAAAGCATGGACTATATCGTATGCAACTCTAAAAACGTGGAGTATCCTATGCATTTTCTTGAATTTATTTCCCTTCTCAAAAAACGTGGACTATCATATGCAGTTTCTGGAACTTCATTCCCTTCTCCAAAAACATAGACTATGATATGCAATTATCGGAATTTCTTTCCCTTCTCCAAAAACGTGGACTATCATATGCAATTTCTGAAATTTCTATCGCTTCTCCAAAAACGAAGACTATCATATGCGATTTTTAAAATTTCTTTCCCTTCTCAAAAAACGTGGACTATTATATGCAATTTCTGGAATTTCTTTCCAAAAATGTTGACAATGATTTGCAATTTCTGGAATTTCTTTCCCTTCTCCAAAAACATGGACTATCATATGCAATTTCTAAAATTTCTTTACCTTCTCCAAAAACATGGACTATCATATGCAACTTTTGAAATATCTTTCCCTTCTCCAAAAACGTGGACTATCATATGCAATTATTGGAATATCTTTCCCTTTTCCCAAAACATCGACTATCATATGCAATTTTTAGAATTTCTTTCCCTTCTTCAAAAACATGGACTATTATATGCAATTTTTGGAATTTCTTTCCCTTCTCCAAAAACACGAATTATCATATGCAATTATTGGAATTTCTTTATCATATCCAAAGTGGACTATCATATGAAATTTTAGGAATTCATTTCTCCTTTAAAAACATGGACTATCATATGCAATTTCTGAAATTTCTTTCCCTTCTACAAAAACATGGACTATCATATACATTTTCTTGAATTTATATCCCTTCTCCAAAAACGTGGACTATCATATGCAATTTCTGGAATTTCTTTTCCTTCTCCAATAAAATGGACTATCATATGCAATTTCTAGAATTTCTTTCCCTTCTCCATAAACGTGGACTATCATATGCAATTTCTGAAATTTCTATCTCTTCTCCAAAAACGTGAACTATCATTTGCAAATTTTGGAATTTCTTTCCCTTCTCAAAAAACGTTGATTATCATATGCAATTTTATGAATTTCTTTCCCTTCTCCAAAAACGTGGACTATCATATGCAATTTATGAAATTTCTTTAATTTCTCCAAAAACGTGGACTATCATATGCAATTTCAAGAATTTCTCTCCCTTCTCCAAAAACGTGGACTATCGTATGCAATTTCTAGAATTTTTTTCCCTTCTCTAATAACATGGACTATCATATTTAATTTCTAAAATTTCTTTTCCTTCTCCAAAAACATGGACTATCATATGAAATTTCTGAAATTTGTTCCCATTCTTCAAAAACACGGACTATCATATGCAATTTTTGTAATTTCTTTCCCATCTCCAATAACATGGACTACCATATGCAATTATTGGAATTTCTTTACCATATCCAAAGTCGACTATCATATGCAATTTTATGAATTTATTTCCCGTTTAAAAGCATGGACTATATCGTATGCAATTCTAAAGTTTCTTTCCCTTCTCTAAAAACGTGGACTAACATATGAATTTTCTTGAATTTATTTCCCTTCTCCAAAAACGTGGACTATCATATGTAATTTCTGGAATTTCATTCTCTTCTCCAAAAACATGGACTACAATATGCAATCTTTGGAAATTCTTTCCCTTCTCTAAAAACATTGACTATCATAAGCAACTTCAGGAATTTCTGTCCCTTCTCCAAACACGTGGACTATCATATGCAATTTTTAGAATTTCTTTCCCTTCTCAAAAAACGTGGACTATTATATGCAATTTCTATAATTTCTTTCCAAAAACATGGACTATATGCTATTTCTGGAATTTCTTTCCCTTCTCCAAAAACATGTACTATCATATCCAATTTCTTAAATTTCTTTACCTTCTCCAAAAACATTGACTATCATATGCAATTTTTGAAATTTCTTTCCATTCTCCAAAAACGTGGACTATCATATGCTATTTTTGAAATATCTTTCCCTTCTCGAAAAACATGGACTATCATATTCAATTTTTAGAATTTCTTTCCCTTCTTCAAAAACATGGACTAATATATGCAATTTTTGGAATTTCTTTCCCTTCTCCAAAAACACGGACTATCATATGCAATTATTGGAATTTATTTACCATATCCAAAGTGGAATATCATATGCAATTTTAGGAATTCATTTCCCTTTTAAAAACATGGACTATCATATGCAATTTCTGGAATTTCTTTCCCTTCTCAAAAAACGTGGACTATCTTATGTATTTTCTTGAATTTATTTCCCTTCTCCATAAACGTGGACTCATATGCATTTTCTGGAATTTCTTTTCCTTCTCCAAAAATGTGGACTATCCTATGCAATTTCTGAAATTTCTTTCCCTTCTCCAAAAACGTTGACTATCATATGCAATTTTTGAAATTTCTTTCCCTTTTCAAAAAACATGGACTATGATATGCAATTTTATGAATTTCTTTCCCTTCTCCAAAAACGTGGACTATCATATGCAGTTTTATGGAATTTCTTTCCCTTCTACAAAAACGTGGACTAGCATATGCAATTTCTAGAATTTGTTTCTCTTCTCCAAAAATATGGACTATCATATGCAATTTCTAAAATTTCTTTACCTTCTCCAAAAACATGGATTATCATATGCAATTTCTGAAATTTGTTTTCCTTCTCCAAAAACATGGACTATCATATGCAATTTTTGGAATTTCTTTGCCTTCTTCAAAAACATGGATTATCATAGGTAATTTTTGGAATTTCTTTCCCTTCTCCAAAAACATTGACTTTCATATGCAATTATTGGAATTTCTTTACCATATCCAAAGTTGACTATCATATGCAGTTTTAGGAATTCATTTCCCTTTTAAAAACATAGACTATAATATGCAATTGTAAAATTTCTTTCCCTTCTCTAAAAACATGGACTATCATATGCATTTTCTTGAATTTATTTCCATTCTCCAAAAACGTGGATTATCATATGCAAATTCTGGAATTTCTTTCCAAAAACGTGGACTATCATATGCAATTTTTGGAATTTTTTTCCCTTCTCCAAAAACGTGGACTATCATATGCAATTTCTAAAATTTAATGTCGTTTCACAATGTTGCGATTCTTGATGAAACAACACTCTTTTAGCAACATATTTACTAAAGTTTATATTGTTTCGCCTATAGCAACACTTCTCAAATATTGTCTATTTTCATTCTGCAACCCTTCACGAAGTGTTGTCTGCTTATTTCCGAATTAAAATTTCAAACATTTGCAATGACCATAAAAAACAAGAGCAACAACCATTTGCTATATGTGGTGGCTTGCCAACCATTAATATTTATTGTTCATAAATTACCAGAACAATACTCACTTCTATCTTTGTGGTCTTTGTGGTGTAAATTAATCACAATTTATTTACCATAAAATTAAAATTATCAGTACTTTTCAATACCTTTCTATCACAGTCGTTTTTGTGATATGAGATTGTTATTTAAAAACTTGTGAATAGCCATCAAATTAGTCTCTAAAACGATGACTTTTGTATGTGATATTTTAATTTTTGTCTTCTTCGATCAAATAGTTGAGTGGTTCTAGTTCAAGACTAGACTTTTGAATGTGAAACTTTTACATCATCATTACATATATTCAAGGCTTATCATGATTCCCTTGTTTTATAAGTCTGCTCTTTCGAACAAAAAAGAAAAAGTCTTCTCTCTAACATATTTTACTTTCAGTTTCTGAATTAAACATACAATGGTGGGGAAAAAAATTTAACCAATTATTAATTTGTGATAAAAAACTTTCAATCGATCATTAGTCAATATCAATGATTATCTTATTCTCATTCTTTCTTTATATAAAGATTATCTATACTTCTATGTTTTTGGTCTCTATTATTAAAAAAATTGTTTTCTTAAATTATTTTTATATCTGCTATATAATTTAAATTTATTAGTTATTCAATAAATTGAAAAAGTAAATTTTTTATAATAAAAATCTAAAGGCGTGTCATTCCTAAATTAACATTGTATCATTGTATGTTATTTTTAGGAGTTATGTGAAATCTTTAATCTATTAACTTTACTAAATAACGTATTATCTAGTCACCTAACCAATTAAGACCATTTACAATAGGGTGTTGAATAATTTATTCAATAGTTGAATAGCTACAATGGTGTGTTGAATCATGTGTTTAATGTGATGTGAATTAATTGGTGTTGAATACTTTCAATATGTTGAATAAGAAAAGAGTGGGGGCCACCTAAAGTATGAAAGAAAATATTATTGGTTGCTGTGTATGTTTAGATTTTTATTTCATAATAATTATTTAATGTAAATTATTTTTTAATAAATCAATTTTTTATTTATTTTTATTTTCACCAAAATTCATCATTTTTTTGTCTATAAAGACTTGTTTCATTTGATTTGGACACACACAAAAAATCACTTTTTTCTCTCAATTTTTTCTATTTAGCCTTCAAAAAATTCTTGTTTGTAGCTCTAGATATCTTTGTAGTGAAATGGATCCCAATAATAATCCTTTGAACACCCAAAATTCTACTAATTATCCTTTCAACTACCCAAATTTCAACAACTATATGTTAGAACAAGATTTGTTCGGATCAATATTCTATGTTTTGATGATAACATTATATATGAATTTTGTATAAGACAATGTGGTACTTTAATCTTTTGCATTTTCCATTTCAGGAAATACATAAAGAGTATGCACAATTCAGCGCTCAGAAGCACTAACTCAGAAGGTTCTGGATGGCTACATCAGAACATGCTCTGGCAAGACATCAGAAGATGGTCAAGCAGAATCAGAACATGAACTATGAAGCATCAGAAAAACATGAAGTCAGAAGCAGAAGCACTGAAGTTCTTATGGTATCACGCTCAAGCTCTTCAAAGTCAGAAGACAAGAATATGCTCTGCACCAATCTGTTGACTCTGATATTCAAACGTTGTTATTCACAAACATGAGTCCAGAAGCAAGTACAAGATGACAGGCTATTAAGTCTAATCTCTGACTGACAAAAGGAACGTTAGAAGCTACAAAAGGCAAAGTCAATAAAAGCAGCAAAAGCAAGGCTCGAGGTAGTTGACAAAAGTGTGAAACATTAAATGCAAAGCTGTACTATTCACGCAAAGCATTAAATGCAACCCAACGGTCATCTTCTCTCAACGCCTATATATAGAAGTTCTGATCAGAAGCAGAAAAAAGAACTCTTGCGCAAAATACCAAAACGTTGTCAAATTCAAAGCTCACGAACTTCATCTTCAACCTCACAAACTCTTGTAATATTTAGTGAGTGTTAAGCTTAAAACTTAAGAGAAATATCACTGTTGTGATTATAGCTTTATAAGAAGCAATCTATACTCTTGTAAACATTATTTTACATTGTTTGTAAAAGGTTCCTAGAGTGATCAAGTTGTGATCAGTAGACTCTAGAAGACTTAGAAGTTTTCTAAGTGGTGAATTCCTAGAGTGATCAAGTTGTGATCTGTATACTCTAGAAGACTTAGAAGTTTTCTAAGTGGATAACCAATGTAATCAGTTGGATTAGTGGATTAAATCCTCAGTTGAGGTAAATCACTATAAGGGGGTGGACTGGAGTAGTTTCGTTAACAATGAACCAGGATAAAAATAATTGTGTTCATTGTTTTTATCTTACAAGTTTTTAAGGTCACACTTATTCAAACCCCCCCTTTCTAAGTGTTTTTCTATCCTTCACTATATATTTCAAAATCAATCTTCCAACCAACAAGGTCCCCAAAATATACCAAAGTATGGATTTCCTCCAAATCTCATAATGTCGTCATCTAATCCAAATTATCGGCCATGTTATGGATCAATGATGTCATATTCATCTCAATCACCCCCTGTCATATCCAAATTTCATAACATTGAAGTTTATATTTTGATTCTTATTTTGTCACATTATTTGGTCACATTATTTTGTCACATACAACATTTGTAGTTTGTATTTTAATTCCTTATAAATAGGGGCTTATTCTTCTATTGATATACCAATACCAAAAATCTCATATTACTAAAAAAATATTAATGGATCCTTCAGAATTTCCTTTTGATATTGAAGCTTACAAAAGACAGTCTGAAATCGAAGAGAGGTATATCATCAACCGGTTTAAGGAGCGACAAAACCAAATAGATGGAGGATATATACATCGTGTCAAGAGAAAATATCTCAACAGATATCATACAGCGGCAAACCAAAGATTAATTGACGACTACTTTGCAGACCAACCTACATACGACGATGCAATGTTTCGTCGGCGATTTCGGATGCGAAAACATTTGTTCCTTCGGATCGTTGGGGACCTATCTAGCAGTGACAACTACTTCACCCAAAGAGTTGACGCAACTAAAAAAGAAGGTATATCTCCATTAGCAAAATGTACCACGGCCATGCGAATGTTAGCATATGGTGTGGCAGCTGATGCGGTCGATGAATACATCAAAATAGGAGGTACTACAACATTGGAGTGCTTGCATAGATTTTGTAAAGTAATCATACAATTGTATGAGCCAGTGTATCTTAGAGCCCCAACTCAATATGACTTGCAAAGAATACTGCATGTTAGTGAAATGCGGGGGTTGAATGATGCGGGGGTTGAATGATGGGGTTGCATGCACTGGGAATGGAAAAATTTGAATGTGTGTTGAATGATGAGGTGGAAGAGAGAGAAGATGGTGTGGAACATAAAAAGTGAAAAAGTAGAGTGTTGAATAACTAAATCATTGTACATAGTCTAATAAATGGGAAAGTAAATGAGAAAAGTCAATTAAAGTATTTGACAATTGGTCTTTTGTATCAATATTGAGTCTAAGATCTGACGCAAAATGCAATTTCATTTTAAAGACTAAATTTTGATTCATAAAATTTCAGTTTTCGACGATTTCAGTTAAATCGATTTGACGGATAAATCAGATGAATTTGATCAGTTTAATAATTTTATTTGACTAAACCTATAAAAAAGACTATTTTATGTAAAATTCACAAATATTTATTTTGTTAGATTGACCCAAAAAAGAATTATTTTTTATTATTGAAAAATTTATTATTACATAATAACATTTTCAATACATTTGACATTAATTTAATCATTATCGTATTTTAAACCACAAATTAAATAGTACTCGGAGTTTTATATTGCATGTCCTTGTACTCTTGTGAGTAAACAATCTCTTCATTTGATTATAAAAATGATAATAATCTAACTCCAGAACCTGATGTACAATAATTAACTATATATTTTGAACTTAAATAGGATTAATATCACTTAAACATGAGATTTGATTAGTTGTATTATTAGTCTTTAAAAGAATCAATCACCCTTAATTATAGAATTGAATGTGGGCAATGATTATAATTTATTAGGAATTTCTTTTATAACTAGTGTGATACCCGTGCGTTCGCACGGGTACTCGTCGTTTTCGCGCATTTGGATTGAGAAAAATAAAAGGTATTAGTAAAAGATTAAATTTGGTTTAAAATGAGAAAAGTTATAAAAATACTAATATTAAAAAAATTAAATATAAGAAATAAAAAGTAATTAAGAAAATAAAGTTTATATTGTTTTAGATTGAAAATAAACTTTTTCCATATTTTATAAGTTTGTTTTGATATTATTTATAAAAATATTTAAATCAATTATAAACTTGTTCCCGTAATTACTTAATATTTAAATCAATAGTTTAATATCAGTATCATACATGCGTTCCATATCAGTATCAATACCTGTGTGTTTGCAAAAATCGAATTTTGAAATTTAGTTTGAATTTCAAAAAATTATAATTTAAAAATCCTCTAATTAAGTGTGTGACCGTTTTTATTTTATTCTTTTATAATTTTGGCTATGAATTGTTGAGTTTTTTTTTTATTAAATAATTTGTCTTTTGTCAAGTTTAAACATGTATTATGTATAAAATTTTATGCATTCACGGACTTGTTTTAAAGTATTATATAGCTTATCATGATTCATATGCATACAATGAAAATAATTGATTGATGGATGGATCTTTATATATGTTAGAAGTAATAGTTGATTCCTTCTATTTTATTCCATCTCTTATATTTTAATATTTAAATTAAGAATTGTCAATTATTATTTTTTTGAAATAATTTCTTTTAACTTGTATGATGTCTTGTGGTTGTAGTGGGTTTATGATATGTCATAATTTAGAAATAAAGTTTAACATAAAATATTCTTCGTATTGAGGAGTGCTAGCAACACTCTCTTTTGAATACTTTCTCAAGCACCCATTTTCTTATTGGTTGAAACATGTGTGGGCCCCTCATTTTAAAAATAGGTCGCACATAAAATAGTAGGACCCACACATGTTTCAACCAATAAAAAAGTGAGTGTTTGAGAGAGTGTTCAAAAGAGAATGTTGCTAGCATTTCTCTCTTTCGTATTAGTAAACATGCGTCTAATGGATGTTCCAAACACAGTATATGCCATTTTCAATGAAATTGAGATAATTACTTTTAGTACTGTTTTAGTTTTCGGAATTATTTTATTAAAGAAAATCCAGAAAAGAGATATAGTAAAAATGAACCTTCTTCACCTTATTCTTCCTCCTCGCTCCTCTTCACCACCATGAGTATAACTCCAGCACTACAAGAAAATTGCCATATACCAACGGAACCTTTTAGTGACAGTTTAAAAAACGTAGGTATAGACTCTTTTTACCTATGCATATATATTATTTATTGACCGTTGGTATATGTCTTGTCTATATATTTGATTTCCCGTGATAGGTCAGTAGAAATAAACACCATAATTATAAAAAAAACATAAAAATGGAATTAAATATTAATATTTATTATATTAATTAAACAATGAAAAATCAATACTATTAAATACTTTGGAAAATTTTGTTATGTTTTTTTAAAACATTAAAATATTTTTTCAGCTACTCAATCTTTGGAAAACTCTGCTACTCAAACTCAAACCCTTATCACAAATGAAAGAGGGCGCTCAAAATTTCATCAGCCCCGCGAATCTTTTCACAACCCTAACCTAAAGCCCTTTCAGCGTTAATTCGTGTGTCCTTCTTTGTCTTTCCATTTGCATCTCCTCACATGAGTTAGATTTTTCTTTTCTACCTTGTTAAAGTCATCGGCAAGTGAAAATTAAGGTGGTTGTTATGAGTCTTCTATTGAATTTCAGAATCGTAAAATCATTTTTCTCACACATCTCATGTTCAAAGAAATTTAGTGAAGGTAAGATGTTTGTTTCAATTTGGGGATTTAGGGTTTATTCGTTTTAATGCCCAGGGAATCATTTGTTGTTTGTGTTTGTTTTGATTCTGGGATTTATGGTTTTTTTATTTCCAAACTACTGGTATTTCATATGTTTATTTCAGGATGAATTTTTTGGTTTGAGAGAAATGTTCCAGACTATGGATATTGATAGAAGTGGTGTAATAACTTTCAGTGAACTCAAAGCTGGTCTAAGAAGATATGTGTCTATCATTTGGTTTGGTTCTGATTTGCAGAGAGTAAGAGAAAGAGGGTTTCATTGAAAAAGAGGATTCTGATTTGCAGAGAGTAAGAGTAAGAGTAAGAAGATTCTGATTTTAAGTTGATAGTTCAGATAGGTCTTTTTACAATGATTTGGTAAGGCTTATTGAAACCTCTGATGTCATACTGTCGCGTGATTTATAATGCCTTTCATTTGTTTGTTTATGCATGTTGATTTACTATGACATCAGGTATCTAAAGATCAGAGACTCTGCAAGCAGGTTCACTATCCTTCAGTTCGGCGTTGTCTATTTCGATGGGATTCATCCGACAGCTTATCTGTAATCTCTTTTTCTCTCTATCTCAATAGATTATTAGCATGTTGGAATTAGAGTTGTAATGTGAGATTGTGTTAGAAAGCATGTTCAATTAAAGGGTTCAGACTTCAGAGTGTCCATAGGCTTTATGAGTGGTGAGGTAAATCTCTAGACAAGAGTCTGAAGTTGCTTTTGATGATTGTGAAGAGTGAAGCTTCTATACTAAATCAAAAGCTTCAATTCTCTTATTCATTTTTAACTCTGGTTCTATCTTTTATAATTCATTTTTTTCTTTTTAATTACTAGTGTTTATGTTGATGACACAACAAGTGTTCCCAAGAAACTCTCAACCAGATGTGTAGAAATTGGTTCTAGTCCATGAGTTGAATATATCGTTGTCAGATTGACATAATGATGACTTGGAGGCTTGTAGTGCTCCTAGTTCTCTGATGGTTAGCCTAAGTTGACAATGGAGGTACTGACTAACAATAGAGATGCTATTAGTGCTGCAAGAGGAGTAGCTGAAAAGGCTGCAAGATTTATTGTAAGTTTTGCTTCTATGAAACTTAACTCGCACTTGTCGAAACTGAACTGTTACTAATTTAGCCTACTGTTAGTCCTACTAGATAAGCATCCATAAATCTATGAGGACTTTTTTTAAGTGAAGAATTGTATGCTTGTTTTAAATGAGAAATTCTTAAAAGTTATTAGAAGCTACTCGAAACATGATGTTTAAATTGGTTGCTTAGTAAGAAAAAGGTGTTTGGTTAGTTTCTGGATTGGTAACAAAATTATCAATGTCTTAAATTATTTTTCTAATAGCTTTTTTATTTCTACTATTTTATTATAACACTTTCTAGATTGACATTAACAATAGCCTGAAGGGGGCTATCTCCAACTTTCAGATTACGGAGTATTTTTGAAGAGAAAGACACAAGTTACCTTCAAAACTATATAAATAATATTTATTTTTAATATTTCTTCTATTAATTGGAAAACTGTGACTTGCTTGTAGATTATTCACTTAAATAAATTTATATGGTATATTTTAGACAGTTTTCTGGGAAATCTTCATTGGATTTTGTATGGAAATAATGGAACATGTTAGGTATATGCTCAGTCTTCTGCTAAATTGATTAACTCTTGAGGTAACATAGATATATAATCATTTTTATTTCATTTTTCCTTATTAATTTGTTTTCAACACATATTTGTATTTCTTATGTTGTAATATTTTGTGTTTAACAGATTCCGGCTACTTCTAGTGTCCTTCAAACGAATTCTCCTAATTCACTCACTAATGAACATGAACGAAAGGAAGATTAGAAGCTAATTTTGTCCTAATAGAGTAAACTTGAAAATTAAATGGATATGATTCGATTTTGTTGTAACTCTTGAGCACCTTTCCACTCATGTACATGAGGTAAATTATGTTTTCATAAGAATGAATTTCCGCTTTTTTTGGAAGCAATTGTTGAATCTTTTGGACTATTTCTACCAACTTTTAATGACAATTATTGTTTCATTGTATTATGAAATTATTTATTAAGTTGAATTTGTAAGTTTTTTTTTGAATAGGTTACAAATGCTTATTTTATTTTATTTTGAATAGGCTACAAATGCTTCTAGACAAATTCTCGGAATACATGCACGGATGAAGATGGAATAGAAGAAGATTAGAAATTTCTTTTATTTTAGATGTTTTTTTTTTCGTAGCATCTATTTTGGTTTTCTTATTATATAATTGACATTAGTTTGATATTTTGATATATTTGTATGACTTACTATTTTGAAAGTATAATGGAAAATTTCTTTGACTTTGTTTTAAATTTTGTATGGTGCTTATAGAAAGGTTTGTCAAAATTTGATTATTAAAAAATATTAATTATATTAAAAAAATATTTGTAAAAAAATATATATACCAACGGCTAATTTTAACCTATACCAACGGAAATACAGAATGGGTAAAGTTATTAAATAGTGTAATTATCCGTTGCTATAGCCCTATGATTTTGTCCAACGCCTGAAAATTATCGTTGGTATAAGATATTGGGACGGAGAATTGCTGTTGATATAGGAAATTATAGTTGACGGAAGCAAATGTCCGTTGGTATAGGTTTTTCTACCTTAACGAATTTTTACCGTTGGTAAATGGCAAATTTCTTGTAGTGCAGCCTCTTTATCAAAGAAATTAGAACCAGGGAGAAATATAAGAAAACAAAATAGAAATCCTATAAAAATACCATAAGTTACTATTAATTATTAATGTTAATTTTATGTTTGAAGTCAAAGTAAACAGACTTTAAAAAAAAGACACCTTTGAAAGTAAGATTTTAGTTCCAGGTCGTTTGTCATCCCAACTGAAAGGGTAACCATCATATTAGCACCTTTAGGTACCAGATCCTGAAATTCAGAATCTGAAACATTCATCAAAATTCAAATTATTTGAACTAAGGTACAAGACAATGCTAATAAAAAAAAAGGTAGAAAACAATGTTTGAAGTGAAGCACAAGTCATGTTAATAAAGAGTGGGTTCGTTTAATACGATAAAGAATGCAACATAACTTTCAAGAACTTGTCAAATACCTTTCAAGGGTAAAAACATTCCATACACCTTACCATCATATCAACCCATACACCTTACCATACATCCAAACCAATCTGCATTCAAAACCATCATATGTATGCCATTCAAGAACTGCTACATAATAAAATAATGCTCACATTAAAACCAGTCCAGTTCAGCATATTCATACATACACAATGTCAATTCAAGTCCAGTTCCAAACTGAACCGTGCCCTGCATCCTTCATTCTCCAAGCTATCCTCGAGTATCCAAACATCAAGCCAAACATGCATCATATCCATGGTAAAATAGAGCAAAATTTGAATCTAAACAAAGTAGAAATTAAAGTAAACCAGTTTTATACATATCCAATTATATGATGAACCACATTCAAAATACCAACCATGGTAAATAACCAACCTCTGCCAAAAATGCCAACCTGCATAAATACAAATCTTATGCATTAGTATGTAACCAACTTTTGTTATTTCTTTAAGGAAGATGCTAAAGTTTGTAACAAAAACCCTAAAATTAAAACATGACATTCCAAAGCATCATCTAAAGGTAATCACATTTTTCTTAAAAATTACTTTTTTATCAACCAGTCACATCTAAAAGCTTGTAACAAAAACCCTAAAAACAAATTGAAAAAAACCTGAAATTTTAGAACAGAAAACAATTTGAAACCATAAGCTACCCAACAACACATCATATCCAAGTGTAGATCCAGAAACGAATTCAGTGAGATGATAGGATTGTGGGACAAAGCTATCATCACAAAATCACACACCGCTGAGAAATCGCCGAAAACTTCAGATACGCCACCATAAACTCTTCGCGTGAAACAAAACCACAAACCACGAATAAATCTCCATCTTCTTTGCTTAAAATTGAATCAAAATAGCATAAGAAGCACATAAAAAAGAAGAGGAAGAGACAACTTCAAAAAAAAAAGAATGAGGAATGTGAAGAGAGAGGAAGGTTCTGATAAGAGAGATGAGACTTAGCGTGTGTTTTGCAGAGTAGAAATTGGTTCAGAAAAAAACCAGTCTTTTGGGGGAATGGGTTGCAAAAAGTAAATAGAATTATCAAAAAAAGAATTTTGGTTGAAAGAAACTAAAAGATATTTTTTGCCCCAAAAATAATAATTTAGACTAAGATAATCAAAGGGTATTTTGGTGATATCCAGAACAGTAAATTTTCTTATATTATAGATAGCATAAGAAGAACATAAAAAAAGAAGAGGAAGAGACAACTTCAAAAAAAAGAAAAAAGAATGAGGAATGTGAAGAGAGAGGAGGGTTCAGATAAGAGAGATGAGACTTTGCGTGTGTTTTACAGAGTAGAAATTGGTTCAGAAAAAAATCAGTCTTTTGGGGGAATGGGTTGCAAAAAGTAAATAAGATTATCAAAAAAAGACTTTTGGTTGAAAGAAACTAAAAGACATTTTTTGCCCCAAAAATAATAATTTAGACTAAGATAATCAAAGGGTATTTTGGTGATATCCAGAACAGTAAATTTTCTTATATTATAGATAGCATAAGAAGAACATAAAAAAAGAAGAGGAACAGACAACTTCAAAAAAAAGAAAAAATAATGAGGAATGTGAAGAGAGAGGAGGGTTCAGATAAGAGAGAGGAGACTTTGCGTGTGTTTTGCAGAGTAGAAATTGGTTCAGAAAAAAATCAGTCTTTTGGGGGAATGGGTTGCAAAAAGTAAATAGGATTATCAAAAAAAGACTTTTGGTTGAAAGAAACTAAAAGACATTTTTTGCCCCAAAAATAATAATTTAGATTAAGATAATCAAAGGATATTTTGGTGATACCTAAAACAGTAAATTTTCTTATATTATAGATTATATTGTACCTATTTAAGAGCATATTCTCTTCTATCAATCATATAAAGGAAAATTACCTTTAACATGGTATTTGACCTCTAAAATTTTTAGGAGCCTGCTAAAATGTTTGGCCTTCATTGCCATTTTTTCTGTTGTACGACTTGCATTATTGTTTTTTAGGCCTATATTTTTGTTTTCACCCTTTAAAATGTTTTGCTCCCAACAAAGTTCGGAAAGTCTGAACCAATCAATATCCCTGTCCTAAATATTGATTTTGTTGAACCGTAGAGTATTCAACCTAGCCTTCGTCTCAATGGCAAAAACTACCTAAAATGGTCTCATTTTGTCCAAACCTTTATTAGAAAGGATACCCCAAAAGGTACGTCATTAAATTTGCTACATGGGATGAAGAAGATGTTGTTGTAATGTCATGGCTATGGAATTCCATGGTACAAGAAACCAGTGATGCGCGCATATTTATGAAGACTGCCAAAGAGGTATGGAACAACGGTAAAGAAAACTATTCTAAGGTTGGTGATGTTGCACATATTTACGAAATTAAGATGGAGATTATGACTACCAAACAAGGAGACCGATCCATTAGTGAGTATACCCAAACTCTACAAAATCTAAGGCTGAAGTTGGATCACTATAAACATTTTGATACAAAATGCATAAAAGATGCTACTTTATTGAAAAAATTTAAGGAGAAGGACAAAATATATAAGTTCTTGACGGGTCTAAATGACGAGTTTGATCCTACAAGCATTCAAGTACTCAGAAAAGAGTTATCCTCACTCAATGAAACCATGACTACCTTTCAAGGGGAATAGGCGTGAAGATGAGTGATGATGAAGCCTCAATCCACTGAAAGTTCTACCATAGCTAGTAACACAATACCGAGAGAACAACATTGACCAATGGAAGAACAGTCAACCCGGAGGAACCCCCAAGATGGAGATTTAAAGAGGGGATAACAAGGATTCTTTAAGGTGTACCTTCTGCAAGAAGCCAAGGCACACCGAAAATAGATGTTGGAAACTCCATGGAAAACCGCAAAATCGAAATTGGAACATCAAAGGAACTAAACGAGGAGGACTAGCACATGGCAACTTGGTCAAGTAAAATGTTGTAGAGGGGTGTAATTATAAACCCGTTGCAGAATTTAATTATGAAGAAATTACAAAACTAAGAGAATTACTAGACTCTTTAGTCAAATCCACAAACACAGGTAATTCTTTCGTGGCATTATCAGGTATTTCGCATGCATATTCTTTTAACGTTACACAATCTACATAAAAAGGCACATGTTGAGTTTATCTCTTAAAAAATCTTGTCCTAGTAATAAAAAGATTGTCACTGTATATGGTGTTTTATTATTGTTGCTACAAAAGGAGTTATTCCCCTACGTCATAATTTAATTTTGAGAGATGTCTTGCATGTGCCTAAATTATCTGCCAAATTGTTTACTATTCACAAACTTACAACATATTTCCAATGCTCAGGGGCATTCACTTCTACATTGTACAAATTTTAGAATCAAGGAATAGGGAATATGGTTGGACTTGCTAGAGAGGACAATGGCATTTACCTTCTTATGGAAGCTCGTGGGACAAGTAGCATTAAAAGTCAACTTCCATTGTCTTTGCTGGCAGAATTTTCTTTTTCCTTCCATAAAGAAATCATGTTACATTAAGGCACTCTCAAAAAATGTTTCCCACCTTATTTTAAGGTATAAACTTAAGAATTTTTCTTTATGATGAGAGTGAACTTGCTAAACACAAACATGTTAGTTTTCCTAATAATAATAATAATAATAATAAAAGAATGTTTACTTCATTTTTTATAAAACCAGTTATGAAAAGTTTGAACACTCATTTCAAATTTGTAATTACTAAAAAAAAATAAATTATATGAATAATTTGCATTTTTAAAAGAATATTCGAAAATGAAAAACTTTAATAATCAATTAAATGCTTTGATCACTCTTGACTTTGATAGAAATAGTGGAACAACTCTTCTAGTTACCGGTTTTGTTGATTTTTGAATTAGTTGGACTCAATTTCCCTCAATCTCTTTTATAATTTTCTTTTTTTTCTTTTTTGTCCGGATATTAATATCTTATTATAGATAGGAGTTGTAGTAGGAACCTAGTTGAGAATACAATTCTATAACTATGCTTTTGTACATTTTTTCTCTCGTTATTAAAATATATAAGTTTACAAACATATAACTTGTGTTGAATGGATAAATTCATCGTCCCATAAAAGTTTACTTAATAGAAAAGATAAAAATATTTAACAATCATACGAAAGAATAAAAATTATTATTAGAATATTCATGGATAGCACGATTACGTTATGCTATTTTAGTATTAACATTTTCTTAATAATTGATTCAATAAAATACGATATAAGTTAAAGTCAAAGGTTTAGAGATCCTTCTAATCCCATTTGACTTGGGAAATGACTATTAAATATCAATTATTTATTTATTTTGATAAACTCTACATTTGATGTCGGAGTCAATTAAGTTGTGTGTTTTATAAATGCGTTCAAATATTATGAAATAAATAGTGAGTGATAAAAATAAATGCATATGATAGATTTAATGTTTTAATCTTGGATATTTCTGAGATTAATTGTGTCTTTTGTTTGGAGGAACCGATTTGGTTGAAGGTGTTCGATTGGTTAGGTTGCATTACGGATTTCTCGTTGGTGGATTTCATCACTTTCCCTTTCATCTCTGATAAGGTGCACTCCACAGCTGAAAGGAAGATTATTGGAGCTATTTGCCTTGCTACGTGTTGGCATATTTGGTTGATTCGCAGCGCGATAATTTTCAAGGATGGAAAATTTAGCTTCCTAGATTGTATGTCGGAAATTATGTTTAGCTCTTGGAAGTGGTTATGTTCTAGCGGCAAAATAGCAAAAAACTGTAATTTCCATGTTTGGCACATTTCTTCGCTTACTTGTTTCGAGTAATGGGGAGTGATCTTTTGTATCGGGAGGAGCACCCCTTATGCTTCGTCTTCGTTCAATATATTTATTTGCCTATTAAAAAAAATTATTATCGAGCATCTTATACACGGCGTTTTATTGTTAAAGTAGTTGAGACTCTCAAGAAGGATTTTATCACGAGAGTAGTAGGAAGACTATTTCTATTTAATATGATAAATAAATTTCAACTGGTAGAATTTGTGAAAAAAAAATTCGTTAGATGAGCAGGATACACACTTACATATCATTGATGCATGCAATTATGATACTTTGTGTTAAAAAAAAATTACAATTGTGAGTAGTGTGGGAAAATCAAACATTGATTAGGAATGTGGAGACTTGAGCATTTATAAGTGGGAGAACCCACTCACCTATCACTTTAAGGTTTTGGGTGAGTATGTGGTGTGTCTCTCACAAAAGGTATGTTGTCCTTAAAGGTAGTCCCCAAGTAAAAAATGTTCTTTGCTTGACTCCTTCCCTCCGAATTGCGTCAAGCAAGAGCTTCCACTTGAGGGGGGCATTATTGTGCCAACACTTAGAATTTTGACGTCATCTCCACCCATCTTCTGCGGGACATTAAATTGAAGATGGCCAGTGTCTTTGCTAATGACAACTCAAATGATATTCTTATTTGGGAACCTTAAGTATCAAATGAGCTTATTCTTTGTTAACTTTGGAGTCCAATCCGCCTCATATATAGACAATGACTTGGTCTTGAATTTGGAATCTCAAGTTACTTGAAAATATCTGTCATTTTATTTGGATCATCATGCATGGGAAGTTACCTACAAACTACACACGAGCCACTTATCATATGTCCGCAAATGCCTCTTGTTATGAATGTGGTGCAACTAATGAAACCATTTTACACACTCTTAGAGATTGTGTTAAGGTCATGCAAGTTTGGAACAATTTCAGTTTTCCATCTCACATTCATTTTTATGAGGATGATATATATAATTGGATGAAAATTAATGCGGTCTTCAATCATGGCCCTTTCTTTCTCATTTGTTGTTGGATGATTTGGACATCTCGTAGGGAAGAATCCTTCAATAACAACAATCACTCGCTTTGGAATATTAGCCAACTAATTACTCTTTTACACTTTATCAAAGAATGTGATAAATGTCAATTTAGATGGTAGTTCCATTGGCAATCCAGGGTCATCTGAGTTTGGTGGTCTTTTGAAAAACTCTTTTGGAGATTGGTTCAATGGTTTTGCAGGAAGTTGTGGTTTCACCTTTAATCTTAATGTCAAGCTTCAAGTCATTTCTCATGGTCTTGATATTGCTGTAAATCATGGTTTCAGAAATTTCATTTATGTGTCTGACTTTCAAACAACTCTAAAGTTTATTCAAGAAGATACTCATCCTTATGCGTCTTATGCACATCTGGTGGATTATATCAAATCTCGTATTCATATAGAGTGTCAGCTCGTCCTTGTTCAGACCTTACACTAAAGGAATGCTAGTGATGATTGACTTGCTAAATTTAGAGTCTCGTTTGTTCAGAAATTGTGAGTATTTTTTATTTCTCCTAACCATTTAGTTAATATCAATTTAGCATGAGAATTCAATTCTCAAGAGTTTAATTTTCAGTTAATCATTTTTTTCATTGATACAAAATAGTAAGATTCTTTTAATTTCAATTAATTTTTTTAGAACTTCTATTAAATTGTCTAACAGTTGCATGTGGGATGATTTTTCATTGTAAGAAATATGCGAATCATGCTATTTTCAATAGATCCAACACATAGTCAACCAAATCAAATGAAAACATTTACAAATCCCTTTGCAGAATATATAACCAAGCTAATGATCTTCTTTCCGACCTCCACATCTCAATAACCTCCACATAATAATTCTCACAAAAGGTCAAAAAGTCTTCTAAACTTGTTACAAAGAGGATCACCCTTCAACCAAAAGGATCCCCAACTCAGATCATGTGTTCATAAGTTCCATTGTTCTTAGATTGCAAATGAGACATGAATTTGCAAGTTGAATTAAAAGTAAATTATTAGTGTTTGACAAGAACAAAAGGAATCGTGGGTGGTAAGTGATAATTATTACAATATTAAATAATAAATCAAGCATTAAATTGAAAAGAATTGGTCATTCCTTAGATTTAGGGTGTGCAAATGCAACTTTGAGTAAGATGGAATATATACCATTTTCAATAGGGTGTTTAGGCGCACAACCTCACATAAAATGTACATTTTTATTTTTGCTTGCAAGAAAATTAAAGTAGGAAATGCAGATTTAACAGCTTCAAAATTTAAGACTTATACCCAACATCAATAAAATCCAAGTATCTCTATTTAGGGCGGTTCATGGTATGGTTTACGGTAAAAATCAAACCGAACTGAATTATAATAAAATTGGACTCGATCTGAACTGAACCGTTTTAATTTACTCGGAACTGAACCGAACCATAATAATTGGTTTGGTATACCATTTCGAAATTTCAAATCGCATCAAATTGTTAAATATTAATTTTTCCCGAACCAAACCGTTAATGTTAATTTTTCTCAAACCAAACCGCTTATTAAAGAACCGAACCATTAAATTATTTTTTAATTTTAAAAAAATTAAAATTTATATTATGTATTTTTCATTTTCATTTTTGGTTCAGTTCAGCTATAGATTCGGTTCAATTCAATTACAGTTTTGATTCGGTTTTAGAACTGCTTGTATAATATAATTTGATTCACTAACCAAATAAAACGGTTCGGTTATTTTAACTTCAGTAGTGTTTGATTTAGCGGTATGATTCGGTTCATAGTTGTTTTTGAACAGCCCTATCTTTCTCAACTATAATTGTATCTCTCTCAACTATAATTGACATGTCTACATTTTCATTCTCTCTTTCTTTGACAAAGTATTTCAGTAATTAAATAAAACAATTGTTTCTTGTGTACATGGTGAACCATTGACTATATATATAACCTATGATATCTTCTCATATTACATAATTTCAAATCAACTTTCTATCCACACCATCTTCACGTTCAAGAACATGTCAAATAGAATTGACAATGTTGTTCTTTGTTTACTTTTATTTTGTGTTCATGTTGCAATAGTTTCTGCACAATCAAATGTAAGATATAACTCTTTCCAAAACTATCATATTATTTGTTGTACGGTTTGTCTGCTATTTCTGTATAATCTGGTAATTTCTTGTTTACTAGTGGCTAAGCCATGGTGGAGATTTGCTCAACCGAAGATACGCGAACGAAGAATACAAAATCAGTCCGAAAACGGTTCATAAACTACGATTGAAGTGGAAATTCTTTGCTGGGCAAGATATTACGGCGACACCGACGATATATGATGGTGTAATATATTTTCCAAGCTGGAATGGTAATGTTTATGCAATAAAAGAAGATGATGGGTCACTTGTTTGGGAGAAAAATTTGAAGGAATTGACAGGCTTAAATGCAACTGTTTTTATTTTTAATGCAAATGGAACAGTTTCTAGAGTGAGTCCAAGTGTGGCTGGAGATTTGTTGATTTTGGGAATTTATGGGCCTGCTGTTGTTGTTGGTTTGAATAGAACAACTGGGGAGCTTGTTTGGTTGACAAGGTTGGAAAGTCATTATAGGTCATTTGTTACCATGTCTGGAACATATTACAATGGGTTAGTATCTCTTATTCTTGATCTTCTTTTTCAATGTTTTAAAAATCGGATTGAATTGGTTCGTAACTTGATTGAACTTTGGTTCGAATTGTAGTTGGTTCACTTGATTTTTTTTTTTTTTATGATTTCAGCTAACTTTTTTTAACCTCAATTGTAATTATGCTAAACTCTTTGTATAGGAGTTACTATGTTGGAACATCTTCACTAGAAGAATTGGTAGCAATTGATAAATGTTGCACATTTCGTGGAAGCTTTGTAAAACTTGATGTTAAAACCGGTGCCATTTTATGGCAAACCTATATGTTACCCGATAACAAAGGAAAACGAGATCAATATGCAGGCGCGGCCATTTGGGGAAGTAGTCCTTCTATTGATGTATATAGAAAACATGTCTATATCGCCACTGGAAATCTCTATTCTGCTCCGAAAAACATACTTGATTGTCAAGAAAGACAAAATAATCAAACTACTCCGGTTGAAACGGACGAGTGTATTGAACCAGAAAACCACTCGAATTCAATGTTGGCCCTTGATTTGGACACTGGTGATATCAAATGGTACAAACAATTAGGAGGGTTGGATGTATGGTTTATCGCGTGTAACAATGCTTCAACTCCTGGTTGTCCGCCTCCAGGTCCTTTACCAGATTCTGATTTCGGAGAGGCGCCGGTGATGTTAACTACACGTGTAAATGGAACAAAAAAAGATATTGTTGTTGCTGTTCAGAAAAGTGGATTCGCATGGGCGCTTGATCGCGACAACGGAACCCTTCAATGGTTTAAGGTAATTTACACTCTCTCGTATCGTCTAAAATCATAACTTTCAAGTTTCAACAATAATATGCAACATTGTATTGAATGTGTAAACTAACCTCACAATGGACTTGAAACATTACAGCAAGTAGGGCCTAGTGGAAACGGTGGAGGTGGAATATGGGGTGCATCGACAGATGAAAAAAGAGTTTATACCAACAGTGCAAATTCAGATAAAGATAATTTCCAACTTTTACCATCAAACAAGAACACAACCACTGGAGGATGGGTGGCAATGGATTCTAGAAATGGAGAAATTCTTTGGTCGACTGCTAACCCTGCAAATAGTACTGTTAGTGGCCCGGTTAGTATGGCGAACAAAGTTCTTTTTGGTGGATCGACCGATTTATCAGGACATTTATATGCAATGAATGCGAGAAATGGGAAAATTTTATGGTCCTATGCAACTGGAGGTAGTGTGTATGGAGGCATGTCAATTAACAACGGATGTGTTTATTCGGGTCATGGATATAATGTCTCTGCAGGAGTTTTCTCTAACTATACCGGTGGAACCTCGCTATTTGCCTTTTGTGTTTAAATAATTTATGTGCTTCTTCTGTAACAAAACATAAGTAAAAATAAACTCTTGTGAATAAAATACATTTGAGAATTACTTTGAAAAAATACATTTGCCAGGTAGAATAGATGAAACTTAACCTATTAACCTAAAACAGAAAAAAGTTTGAAAAAGAGAACTAAAGTATAAACTCCCAAAAGTATGCATTTTCCATCTGGCTCATTTGAGTCTCGTGCCATCTAAATTACTTTGATGCCTTTCAGATGACTTTTTCTTAGATGAATGTCCTTCTAATTTTAAATGTAGTTACTTGAATTAATGTTGTAAAGTTAGAAAAGCTTGGAATCCTCCAGGTTGATTCTTGGGGGAGCATGATCTTGCAGCGTTGAAATGGAAGGACAAGTTACAATGACATGATCGTCTATCTTCGGTGGAAGAGGATGAGCCTTACTAGCTTCTGCAGGTGAAAGGACAGCTTTGAAAGATCGAGTTGCTACCGAATTCATTATAGCTTTGAGAATTTGGTATCATATTGTTCGCGAAGAGATTAGTGTTTGAGACGAAAGAATCGTAGATTTGGATATGCGAGGGAGAAACAGTTGTTCCTCATGAAATTTGTAGGAATCAAATGTCAATTCCCATAAACGACTTCACTGTTTGGTTTAGAATTAGAAATGGTCAATAAAATGATAAGGGAATTCCTTGTTTTGATTAATTTGTGCTTCTGGTACAGTGTGGAAGGGGTTGACCTGCAATGCTAACACTCTAATGCACAAATCACTAGGAGAATAAAAAGTAAAGTAAGTGTGACTGTGAATTGAATACTTGAAATGAAATGTATTTCTTTTTATATATTAAGAGTGGTTAAAACCTTCGGCGTGACGTGAGACACATATTAGATATAGTCGTTATATCTAATTGCCCATTCTTAAAAGAACGAGTACTTTATGGTGTTCTCGATCCTTGCATAACAACAATAAATTTGATGGAGTTGAATTATGAAGCAAGTAGCTGAATTATTTGGATTTGCATGACAATATTTCAGACTTGATTGGATTACTTTTTATTGTTTTAAATTTATTTGTACTTAAGAAATATTGAACACTTTTTTCCTCTTTTTTTTTTTAAACTAAATTACAAAAGAATCTGATATTGTTTGCTAACATTTGAATTCAAACTTGGAATTGGAACCTTGCCATTGTCAAAGATTAAACATAAGATAAGAGTAAACAAGGGGTGTAAATAGTGATTCCTCTAAAATAAGCCCACATTCTCATGGAAATCCAGCCCAAAAACGACGTCGTATCATAGTGAAGCAAACCTTCCCCTTTTCATCAATGTTGAACAAAACACACTTCCATTATTAACCAAAAACCTCAAAAACCCTGAAATGGGTTATCTAAGAAAAGCTTCAAAAACCCTAAACCAATCAAATTGCATTTCATTACTATTCAATTTGAATTTCAATTTCAATTTGACACCATTAACAAGTAGAATAACGCATCAACGATTTTCCTTAACGCGTGCACTTTTCTGCACCCAATCACGTCAAAGTAGCACCAAGGAGAAAGCTGTTATAGATTTGAGTCAGTACCCTCCAGAGCTTGTGAGGAATTTCTCGATAATTGCGCATGTGGATCATGGAAAATCTACTCTTGCTGATCGGCTTTTGGAGCTTACTGGGACTATTAAGAAAGGACTTGGGCAGCCTCAGTATCTTGATAAATTGCAGGTTTTGTTATAAATTAGCTTTTTTTTTTTATGTGGGTATGGTTGTTTGTGATGTTATGCGAAATGGGTGATGTTCAAAGTTGTTGCTTTTTTCATGTATGTGTTTTGGGTTAACTAGGATGTGGAATGCGGCAATGTGTTGGTTTTGAAGAGAAAAAAGATCAAAATTTTGTGCCATGTTATATTCCATGAAGCACCAACAGGAACCTGAACATTGACATGTAGACCCTGAATGCTAATTTGTAAAATTGAAAGTGATTGGATGAAACTATATGAGCTAATGTCAAATAATGGATGGAGCATAATGGAACATGATGGAATCTTGGTTCCATTCCACTCCGCTTCACCTGTTCCATCATGTTCCATTCCACTCCGCTTCACTCTATTCCATCATGTTCCATTCCTCTTTGCTTCACTCTTCTCCATCATGTTCCATTCCGCTTTGCTTCACTCTTCTCCATCATGTTCCATTCCGCTCCGCTTTACCCTATTCCATCATGTTTTATTCCGCTCCGCTCTGTTATAGTCCATCAATCAAAACATATCTTAAAGTACTAGTGGTAGGTAGGTTATAGGGTTTGTTTGGATTGGTTATTGGAGATTATTTATTGGATTACACATTTATGACAATATTTGGCATAACATATGAAAATAGCTATGGCATTGGCATTTACAAAAACTGTTTTAAGCGTATTTCAGTAAGCTCTAGAGGATAGCTGATGAACACTGTTGGATATAGTTAGATATTGATTAGAATTAGTCTACATTAATAGGTATATTACTAGTTACTTATGATTAGTTAGAAGTTCGCTGTATTAGTTACTCCCTCTGTCTCGAATAAATGTCGCATATGAATTGTAGGCGGTTCTTCAGGAAATGATTAATTAAGTCGATTTCAATGTTACATAAATACTTATATGGAAAGCGCTTATGCTATAAACGCTTGATTAAATTGTTCTTCCAAACCTATGTCCAATACCAGGCTATAGCGGAATAGTGTAGCTGTGGTAGGTTTCATCGTGACGCTATTGGCCTGTGAGCCTCCGTCTTGAATAACGGTTGTAGCAGCCACTAACTGCGGCTGAATTGTGGCCCCAGACCTCTATTTTGTCTCCTATTAGAATATCGATGATAAATTCCTCAAATTCATTTTTAAACCTTCGCTTCTTTTGAGGGTATTTTTGAGTATTTATGTTTGTACACTGGTTTTTAGTCTTTGAATTAGCGGCAATCCTGCTATCTGCTATAATGCTATAGCCTTTTAGGGGGTAGGTGCTACACAACGGTGTCTGAGATTAGTAAAGTTGAACCAAGCATGACAATATTGTTATGTTTCTTGGCTTTTATGTCATATGTTACTTAATTGGTGAAGTTTGAACTGTGTTCTAGGTGGAGAGAGAAAGGGGGATCACGGTTAAAGCTCAGACTGCAACAATGTTCTATAAGAACATCATAAATGGTGTTGATTGTAGCGATGGAAAGGAATCACCTAATTATTTGCTGAATCTTATCGACACTCCCGGACATGTAGATTTCAGTTATGAAGTGTCAAGGTCACTAGCCGCTTGTCAAGGTGTGCTTTTGGTTGTTGACGCAGCTCAAGGAGTTCAAGCGCAAACCGTTGCTAACTTTTACCTTGCCTTTGAATCGAACTTATCAATTATACCTGTCATAAACAAGATAGATCAGCCAACTGCTGATCCTGACCGTGTTAAAGCGCAATTGAAATCGATGTTTGATCTTGACCCAGACGATGCATTGCTAACATCGGCTAAAACTGGGATGGGTCTTGAACATGTTCTTCCAGCAGTCATAGAGCGTATACCTCCACCTCCTGGGAAGAGTGATTCTCCTTTGCGTATGCTTTTACTTGATTCGTATTTTGATGAATACAGAGGGGTGATATGCCATGTTGCTGTCGTTGATGGTGCCCTGCGCAAGGGGGATAAGATTTCTTCAGCGGCCACTGGTAAATCATACGAAGCTTTGGATATAGGCATCATGCATCCTGAACTTACTCCTACCGGAATCTTGTTTACTGGACAAGTCGGTTATGTTATAAGTGGCATGCGGTCAACCAAAGAGGCACGTATTGGAGATACAATTTACCATTCACGAAGCACTGTTGATATAGAACCTCTTCCAGGTAAAGTGGGTCTTTTTCCTCCTTTCTTTGGAAATCGGTTTGTTAACATTTTCATTAATTCTTAATGATTTAATAGTTTTAAATTGTAGGCTTCAAAGCAGCAAAGCACATGGTTTTTTCTGGTCTTTTTCCAGCGGATGGATCTGATTTCGAACTACTTAACCATGCAATAGAGAAGCTTACTTGCAATGATGCCAGTGTCTCTGTCGCTAAAGAAACTAGCACTGCTCTAGGTCTAGGGTTCAGGTCTGGCATCAATTGCTTTTAGAATGGAATGCTAATTCGGTTCGTTCAAAATTTGAAACTCAGATAACTTCATAAGGAATGGATTTTTAATGTTTCTTTTTTAAATTCAATCAGGTGTGGATTTTTAGGCCTTCTGCACATGGATGTTTTTCATCAAAGGCTTGAACAGGTAACATCTCATTTTTTCAAATAATTATCGGTTGATGTGTCAGTGTTAGTGTCGTGTCCGTCGTTGACAAGGGCATGTTTGTGTAAACAGGAATATGGAGCCCATATTATCTCAACTGTTCCTACTGTGCCTTATATATACGAGTATGCTGATGGAAGGTAGATTATCAAAGTTGTATTTATCGGGCTAGGTTCGCCGGCCTTTACTAATAGTCTATGTTTTTTAATCAGCAAATTAGAAGTTCAGAATCCCGCTGCATTACCGTCTAATCCCAAGCAACGAGTGGTAGCCTGTTGGGAACCCACAGTAATAGCTACTATAGTTATTCCTAGTGAGTAAGCTCTTGCACAACCCCGAACAAAAGAATAATTTATTTGCTTCTTTCAGAGCTGATATTTATTATCTTAAAATAATTGTTTTATCTAAGGTATGTCGGAGCTGTTATCACCCTTGTCTCCGAACGTAGGGGGGAACAGTTAGAGTACTCGTTCATTGACAGGTAGATTTCGGTTTGCCGAAGTTTCTATTTCATTAATATATCAATATCAATCAATAAATATTTGACAACCTCGGTCTCTCGTTAAAAGCATTGTTCCCTTTATTATTTTGTCCGCAGTCAACGAGTTTTCTTGAAGTATCGTCTTCCTTTGAGGGAAATTGTTATTGACTTTTATAATGAATTGAAGAGTATAACATCAGGTTATGCATCATTTGATTATGAAGACTCAGAGTAAGTACCCCCGTCCTTTTCCCTTTTCTTTATAACCGCTTGCGTGATCATTGTTCATAACTCTATGGGGTGCAATTGCAGTTATCAGGCATCTGATCTGGTGAAACTCGATATTCTCTTGAATGGACAACCAGTTGATGCAATGGCAACCATTGTTCATAACTCGAAAGCGTATCGTGTTGGACGTGAATTAGTGGAGAAATTGAAGAAAGTCATAGACAGGCAAATGTTCGAGATATCCGTACAAGCCGCCATTGGGTCAAAAATTATAGCAAGAGAGACGTAAGTTGTCTTAAAACTTTTAGCTTCTGATATGAATGTAAAAATCTCGAATCAGAATTGAGATTATTAAATAAGTCATTAACTTGCCTTGCTCATAACTCTTCTGTTTTGCCATGCTGAAATTCTCCACATTTATTGCAGCATTACAGCTATGAGAAAAAATGTTCTTGCCAAGTGTTATGGCGGTGATATAACACGAAAGAGGAAGCTTTTGGAGAAGCAAAAGGAAGGGAAAAAGCGAATGAAACGTGTTGGTTCCGTTGATATACCACAAGAAGCATTCCATGAACTATTGAAGGTTTCATAGAAGTCGTTCAAATAAAACCCCGCATTAGATATTGGTAATTAACTACTTCTTTGTTTTAAATTTCAGATTAGTAGTGACTTGTGAATTTATCCATCTTTTGTTTCGATATCGTGTAATAAAGTAACTGATTTTTTTTCTTTCCATTTTCACTTTTGTTTCTGTTATGTAGGTTTTGTAACCTATTACTGTCATAAGAAGGAATAGTGAAAGCAATCTACTTTGCTGCTTTCATGGAAACTAGTATACCTTTTCAATTTCATCTAATTTATTAGTGAAGATGACAATTTTTTACAATTAAATTCTTGTTCTTTCATATGTTGATGTTCTTTGATGGAAGAAATTGAGTTCATCCATCAACCATGATCTTTTGTAATAAACATTTTGTTCTAACTATTTCTATTCAGTAATTATAGTCTATACAGACTAGAGTAGTCGAGAATAGCGGTGCAGAGCGGCCAACGTCAAAAATGAAATATCATATGATAGCATATATCGGTATGACCGCTCTATTTGTTATTTTTTTTAGACATTATATGTAACAATTATAAACATATAATTAATGTAAACAAATAATTCAACTCAAAATATTCATATATCAAAGTACACATAGGATTTTTGTGGAGTTGTCACTATCAAAGTAGTCAACATGAACAATTCAAATCAACTTGATAATTGATCCATAACTCATAAATTATATTCCCCAAATCAAGGTTTTAACAACTTGATATGCATTATTATTATGGAAAGCATTGCTAAGAATTAAAATGTTCTACCTCCAAAACTCTTGTAGACTCTTGTAGTTTTATAAATTTATTTTATGCATTGACTAATTTTAATTATTGTTTAGTGCAACATGATTTTTAGCATGAAGGGTCACATTTGAACATTTGATTGTGACCTTGTCACTTATAAATTTAGGTACAACACGTTTAATGTTTTGCTTACATAAGGGAAATATTGATCTTTTTCTGTTCAGTAAGTTACATTTTATTTTATTTAAAAATCTTGGTTTAAAGTCAGAGTCAGAGCAAAGCTCTGTGTGGACTGGTTGTTAACAATTAGTTGGATTCAAACTCAAGATCTTGAGAGGAGCACACTCTCAATACCCAGGGCCTCCGCCAGTAGACCAACCCTTAGGGGTTAAGACACAAATTACATTTAAATAAAAATTAAAATATTAGAGTTCAAAGTATCATTCAGTTGGACAAATCAACGATCATAATTCTCTCGTTTGAATATTGAAAGGTTTGCTAATTCTCTCGTTTGAATATTGAAAGGTTTGCTAGCAATTGTCCACTCATTTTTAGTTAATGTAGGAACACCATCATTCACGATTTCAAACACATCATGAAATTTGAAAGTATCATTCAGTTGGACAAATCTATCATTCATAATTATCTTCTTTGAATGTTGGAAGGTTTGCTAGAAATTGTCCACTCATTTTTAGTTAAGGTATGAACACCACCATTTACAATTTCAAACGCATCATAAAATTCAAAAATATCATTCAGTTGGGCAAATCAACAGTCATAATCATCTCCTTTGAATGTTAGAAGGTTTGCTATAAATTGTTCACTTGTATTTTGATTCACATTGGCCATGAATTTGTTGTAGATTAAAAAATCAAACCAAACTCTACTATACCAATTTGTTTGAACAATCAATCATAAGAGATCAAGATGAAAATAATTTAAGAGGGAAAAAATGGATTAATTAACAATGTAACGAATGATGGAGAAAGATTCATCCTAGAATATGATGTAATCATGTGAATATTATTGAGATAAAAAATATCACACATAGAGAATAAGACGATTACTTATAGTCTAAGCTATCTTAACATCGTAATAACCACTTAAAAAAATCTCATAACCAACTTAACTAATTTTCTAACCATCATAATAGTTTTTTTGTTAAACAAGTAATAAACACAAGCTAATGAATTACACACAACAATGATTAGGAAAATTGAGAAATGAAAGAGGGTTTCAATTATATTTGATTGATGAGTGTTTATAGTGAGGTAGTGAATTACAAAAGCTTAAAACTACATTTGACGAAATTGAATCCTCTACCGTTTCTGTATAGTGTATATTAATTCTCACTATACTATACAACAACGGTAGAAGATCCAAATTTCATTTTTAATACAAAAGTTACATGGAATAACTAACTTTTCAAAGGAAGAAGATAACTAATGATGTGTGTTCATCTTTGAATCACAATGATTGACATGATTAACAATGGATGAAGATTTGCTAGCACTACTCTTAGAAACAGAAAATGGCAATGATGGTTGAAGAAGCATGAAATTCTTGGCTTGTGAACTTGTTGTTGGTGACAACCTTTTGAAGTATGATGCACCCTTTAAGCACCCTTTACCATTTTGATTCAACAAATTGTTTGAACCTAATTGAGGATACTCACCATGCTTCAAATTCAACCCTAAACCTAAACCATTCTCTTTAGTTTCCTTTTGATTCACACCATTGTTTGATCCTTGTCCTACAATTGATGTAACTGCAGCTGCTATAACTGAATGAAGACTTGGATCAGTGCTAATTGCTTTGCTTATTGTTTCTGCCAAAGCTTGCCTTGAAGGTGTTTGATAATTTGTCACACACTTTTGATAGAAGTTTTCTTGGAAATGGTTGAAAGGCCTAATTTGAGTTTTTTCCATAGGCATTATTGTGTTATTGTTGATAAACCCTAACCCTAATTTGTTGTTGTTCCAAATGGTTGATGATGGAGTGAAATTTGGTTGTTGCGCGGAACAAAAATTGAGATTATTCGGAGAAAATCTCGGAATAGGAGCGATGTTCGATAATGACGATGACGATGATGATAAGGATGAAGGTGAAGTTAGGTCTAAAGTGATTGTTGGGAACAAATTGTTATGTGAGGAATGGTTTGGTGGAATGAAGAAGTGTTGTTTTGGTGTTCGTGATTGTTCGAATTGGTGATGATTGAAATTTAGGCCATTGTTGAGTAATGCTGGTGAGTTCCCAAAAGATGTTGAGTTTTGATGATGAAGATTTTGATGATGTGATGATGATGATGTTGATGAGCCTGATAACATCATTGATGCTGCAGCTGATGTAGTGTATGCCATGGCTGATGCTGTTACTTGAAGAGGATGGTTGTGTGTTCCTTCATATGTTGTGATTAAGATTGACATGTCATCAGCACATCTTTGGACCTGAAATCATAGACAAGAATATAAATGTTTTTGGTCTAAATACAAATCATTATCGTTTTTGTCTTAGTACAGACACCTTTGAAACCAAGTTTTGTCTGGTGTCTGATACGTGTTGATGTCTGACACTGACTCAACACCAACACACGCGATTACGTTTTTTATTTTATTCAAATTTTCAAATTATTATCAATGTTGATGTATCAGTGTCATATCAGATGCTTGTGTTTATGTCTGTTTCATATGTGCAGATACCTGTTTCCTAACTGGACATGCTGGTGCGACCGTGCAACGATAGTATGCTCTTGGACACGGATTTCCTTTTGCTATCTTTTGTCCATATTTTCTCCATTGGCATCCATCATTCATCTATTTTATAGGCACACCACAAATTGTTAGACAAGAAAAAAATCTTCAAATATGAAAAATGGTAAATTTGTAATGTAAGTATTAATTGATACTAACCGTTGGAGTATCACATTTAGCTCTAACAGATACCCTTACTCTCTTGGTAGGCATTTGATCAGAAACATCATCGTTTACATTTATAACCTTTGTTGATTTATTTGTTGAAAATAATGTTCCTTTTTCTTCAACTTCAACTTCCTTTGGTAATTCTTCTAAGCTATTATTCATTGGAGTCAAATCAGATTCTAACTCCATTGACAACATGTATTTAGAATCTAATCCAAGACTAAGGTTAACTTCCATGTCCTCTTTTTCTTTAGGCTTGTTTGAATTTTGATCAATTTTTGTCGCTTCTTTCTTATACTCATTTGGACTTCTTCCAAGACAAAGTGACACGAATTCGGGTTCTTCATCGTTTTCTTCATGTGAAACCGATGATTCTTCTACTCCGTTGTTAGAAACTTCTTTGTTAACGATGTCAAAGAAACGGAGTTGAAGGGTGTTGTAGTCTTTTTCAACTCGCGATAGCATCGTCTTCAATCTTTCATTTTCTTCTTTCACCTCACCCATCTCAGTTTTAGCGCATTTTAGTTTATCTTCCTATATTTCAAAATTACAATAGTAAGAAATAAACAACAAAGACAAAATATATAAACAAAACTATAGCGAATATCATAAATTACAACACTTTCTGTAACACATATAAGTTTTGTTCTATAATAATCGAGTCTGAGTTTTCTCTATTCATCTGATCTTAATATATAAAACAAATTTAAAGTCATAATAATCCGCCGTAACTTCTTTTGTTGATGAATATATGAAATTCAAAATACATAATCATAATCCTATGACATCACAAAGAATCAAAGTAAAACCAAAATTCAATAATGCAAAGAAAATTATTCATGAAAAATTCATAGATATTACAAAGAAGAACCTCTTTTGAAACTTCTTGTTGAGTAGAGAAATCATCTTCATGGAAAATTGAAGTAACTCTCTTCTCTTCTATCTCTGAACAACTAGAGCTAGACATTTTTGAAATACCTTATTATTTCTTTCACAATAGTACAATCTCACATAATTAACCTCTTTATATATAAACTATATTATTATTTATTTATTTTTTGACAGAGCCATATAACCCTTTTATAAACCAATAAACTCTCATGAGCTAGACATGGAATAAACAAATACAAATTCACCGATCCCAATGTTCATATAGTTCTCATTATGTAGCCAGCCATAACCCTGAAATGTCAACACCATTTGCTAAGCTAATTTTTTAGGATTTTTAAAATTATTTTATTGTTAAATTAATTATATGATCTCCATATCTAAGTCATTAATGAGGTTGAGTAGGCAAAGAAAGCTCAATTTTGTCATTCAATTTTTTTAAAGTATGAACGAGATATTCCTACACGCCGCTGCATAGACTAATTCATAAAAACTATGATTAGTTGTAATACTATATACCGTATATAACTACTTTTTTTTGTGTGACAAAAATACTAAATAATTGAAACTTGGTAGTGATGAGAAGACATGACATATAGGTATATGCAGTTAAAGTTGAAAAGGTATAACGTTGGTTGAGGCAAGCAAGAAAATATTTGTCAATGGTGCAGGTTGGAACTTAATATTACTTTGTCAAGTTTGAGGTCCATACTATGGTTGTCAACCATTTGCTATGATGTTCACTGCTGCCATTGACCTTTTCACTAATTTCCATGAATATGATCACAAATGCATAATTATAATATGCTATATGGTGTTTTAAATCATCTATATACAACTTGAAGAAAAGGAATTATTAGTTAAGTTGTGTATTAAGGATTAGAGTTCATAATATGTTATGTAGTTGTAACATTGTTTGATCTAGGTTTTGGTTCAAAAGACTTGATATTTAAGTGAGTCATTGTAACCTTGTTAGAAAGGTTTTGGTTCTTTTAAGACTTGACATTGAAAAGGTTTTCTACCACATTAGAAGAAAAAAACCTCTTTGGTGCAAAAGTTACATTATAGATACTATGACAACCATTAGTTCCATTGTGAAGTTTGAGGTAGAGAAATTTGATACGAGAATAGATTTTAATTTGTGTAAAATTCAAGTTAAGGATGTATTGATATAATTAAGATTACATAAGGTATTGATTATTACATAAGCATTGATGCAAGATGTGCGGTGAGATTATGTTAATGGTTAAAGAACTTCTTCCAAACATGAAAGTTGAACCATACATTTTTTACTTGATTTCTTGACAAAAGTTCTTAAAGTTAGTTTAAATTCAAGTGAAACATATAATTTTAATAGTAAGTATGGTAGTTCTTTTGAACTATAACTTTTGAGTAAATCAATTTAAAACTTTTAAGTGGCTTAGCTTAGATATCACATACTTTTTATGGTGAAGTATGATCCTAACTCAGCTTATAAATATAAGTCACTTTTCTTTTTCTTTTTTTCTTTCATTTTTATAAGAACCTCTTCAAATTTCAGAGCATTTTACCCCTATATTTTTAATTAAGTGGCATATTTTTCTACAATCTTTACTAAATACTCTTACACAAACATATTTTCTCTCCTAATAATAAACTCGTAAAATTATACAATAGTCAAGAAATTTAATGTTTTAATCAACTTTTTTTAATTTTTGTGATTTACTCTATTGATCTTATATTTATGGATGAAGGGAGTGTAACAGCCCGGGCCCCTCACAGTGCAATCTCGACACTGATACCTCACGATCTTCTCTACCCTCTTCTCTAGTAGAGTTTTTGCCTTTCGAGGGAATCGAACCATGTACGTTGAGGTTCAAGAACATGTTCAATCCATTCCCACTACCAGTTGAGCTAGTATCTTGTTTTTGGTAGCCCGTTCCATAAGAACTCCACAGTTAAGCGTGCTTGGCTTGGAGAAATATTGGGTTGAGTGACCTTCTATGAAGTTTTTCGGGAAACATGTGAGTGAGGTCAAAGCATGATGGAAAGACCCGTGTTGGTTTGTGGGATCAGTCGATAATCTCGAAAGCATTCTAGGGTGTTACAAATGGTATCAGAGCCAGACCAATCCAAATACGATGTGGTTCGAGGATGAACCATGCGGAAGCTGATGGGCATGTAAAACCCGAGGCTAAAGAAGGCGAGGAGTGGTTGCACCGCATGTAACACTTGAGACCGAAGGGAGCAAGAATGGTCGCCACATCAGAATGAGAGGGATACTGAGGCTATGCAGGGAAAAGACTGCATAGTTGAAACAATGCATATAAGGACTAATAGGTACTACCTATAGCAATAAGATGCATCTTTTTTTCGGTAGCGCGTTCCATAAGAACTTCACAGTTAAGCGTGCTTGACTTGGAGAAATATTGGGATGGATGACCTTCTGGAAAGTTTCCCGAAAAACATGTGAGTGAGAACAAAACATGTTGAGAAGACCTGTGTTAGTTTGTGGGATCAGTCGATAATGCTGAAAGCACTCTGGGGTGTTATAGGTAGTACTTCATTTGAACTAAACTTTTTGATGAAAATAAAGGAAAAGTTCTCGGAGTATTTAGATTTAAGCGAAGTATATTTCTTATGATAGAGTATGATCATTTTTTTAAAACTATGATCGTTGTCTAAGTATACAATGGAAACATGTGTATCATTTTCAATCAACATGAAAATTGTCGATGCTCGTTGAAATGAGGCATGTTGAAATCGTTTCACATTGCTTTGTATTGTAAAACAAGATGGAGATCAAGACTATATATATGAGCTCTACTTCTTTCTTACACTATTGTCTTAAAGTACTTTAAGGTGAGTGTATAAGGAGTTATGGGGTGTTTGAGGAAAGAGTCAAAGTGTTTTAAATTTTCTCTTTATATACCTGCGTTATGATTGTGTTCTTTATTATTTTTATGCCGATATTTTTTCAACAATATGTGACTATTAAATTTCACATCTACTATGAATAATTGATTTGTTGTTACTCTCAACACTCCTTCAAACTCCCTAACAAGTATTATTAGAGTTTTGATATTGGATCACATAGAATGTGAGAGATTCATACTTAAAAGAGAAATTATTGAATTCGAGTGTGAGTGTTAAGTTTGACACTACTATAAATGGACAAAATATTTTATTTATATATATATATATATATATATATATATATATATATATATATATATATATATATGGGAGCGTATCCGGTGAGAACTGATATCAATTGTGAGAAACGAGAACTAACCATCAGAACCATCAGATTTAATTGACGATTATGATTTATTTATTCCATATAGAGATCACCTTATTGAATTACTTTTCTACTAATGCTTAAACATTTATAAATTCTATAATAATAAAATCTTACCATAAATAATTTTCTATTTATTATTCTAATATTTAATTTAAATTAAAGACTAACATTATCTATTTTTTTATTTGATAAAATTGAATAAATAATAGGCTTTAAATTTTTGATTTTCCAACATCCAATAAACGTTACAATTATTAAAATGGTAGAATTTATTTAAAATGGTCATAGTTATAGAATTTACAAAAATAAATAATATCCTAACTTGCAAATAGGCAATAAATCAATAATGTGATTTTATTTAAAATGATCAATTTAATAAAACTTTCAAAAGTAAAAAAATAAAACAAATAAAAATATAGTTAATCACTTAAAATGCTTTAATATTTTTATTCAAATGAATATATTGATAATAAATCAATAATGAGTTTTTATTTAAAATAATTACAATAGTACAACATTCAAAAATAAAAAATTGATTTTATTTATCATGTATTTATTTATACCGTAAAATATACATATCAATATATTAGAATATTCAACTTTTTTTCATCAAAATAAATTATAGGTCAATATAGTTATTATATGCATTATAAAATATAAATTAAAGAACTATATTTAATTTTAAAGTATAAAAAATATTATGAATAAAATCAACTTTTTATTTTGAACGTTTTACCATTGTGACCATTTATATAAAAACACATTGATATATTTTCATTTGGTTGAACATATTAAAGAATGTGAAATTATTATATTTTAATTTGCTTAATTTATTTTTCTGCGCAAGTTAGGAAATTTTTTATGTTTACAAGTTCTGTTATTGTGACCATTTTTGATAAAAATACATTAATTATTTGTTACTTATATTTTAATTTGATTAAAAATATTAGATAATATATTTTATTTTGATTAATTTATTTATTTGCAAGTTAGGATATTAATTATTTATATAAATTCAATAATTCGGACAATTTCAAATAAATTCCACCATTTTAACAATATTATAGTAATTGTGGTGCATATTGGATGTTGGGGAAAATTAAAATTTTAAATTCTGTTATTTATTTAATTTTTGTCAAATCAAAAAAATAGAAAAAAAAGTTAGTCCTTAATTTTTAATAAATATTAGAATAACAAATAGAAAAATATTTATGGGAAGATTCTCTTATTAAGATCTTAAGTATAATAGAAAATACTCAATAAGGTGATATCTATATAGAATAAATAAATCTTAAGCGTTAATTAAATCCGATGATTGATATCATTAGTTCTCGTTTCTCACAATAGATATTAGTTCTCACCGGATACGCTCCCTATATATATATATATATATATATATATATATATATATATATATATATATATATATATATATATATATATATATATATATATATATATATATATATATATATATATATATATATATATATATATATATATATATATATATATATATATATATATATATATATATATATATATATATATATATATATCGAAATATGATGTCTTTTTTTAATCCCTAGACTGATTATTATTTCCAAACTCCCCAATACTAAAACTACAAGCACCCGTGAATTAAATGGAAGGGGTGGTTCTACATTATAAGCAACATAAGAATATTGAAGAAAACCTATGTTCTATTTGGCATTAGAGTATTTAGAATTTTACATGAATCTTGAGTTACACACTAAATTATATAATAAAACTTGAGTTTTAAATGCTTGATAAAAATAATACAATCCACCTCTCCCACACCACAAAAGAATAATGCTTAATTTGCAACCCAACTTAATTATTTACTACCGGCCTAAGCATTGGAAGCTATGCATGTCAAATTTCAAACTTTGATAACCCTAAATACATTTCAATCATATACAGAGTCATAATGTGATACTATTATATTGATGTATAGATCAATGTGCCTTTTGGAGCTATGTAGGATGTGTATATTGGAGGTCAAGTAATATTCACTTCTCATTTTTACCCATTCCATTTTGTAGTTTTGAAAATTTGTAAAAACAGTCTTCAAAACCTTCAACGGTCAAACAATACTATTGGTCATAGGGTTTGCTTGTACTATATCTTCTATTACACTTAATATTTGTTAATTGTTAGAATGATTTTTAAACACGTTTTATGAACATATTAGAAAATACAAACAAATATTTCTACTAATTCTATTAGAATGCGGTGTAAAATGAATAGGGTTGAACGAGCATCTTTGTCCCGTTTAGATCTATTTCATAAAAATACGTTAAAAAAAAAAGGTGAGACAGATATTGTTGATGGCGCGAGCCTAAAATATTGATATGTTCTGCAAGAGTTGAAGGTGCGGCTGGGCGGACCCGTAGATATGACATATTTAAAAATTAAAATTGCAAAAGTTTACGTTAATGTTTGCGTCCGAAAAAACTTGCGAAACAATGAAGCAGGGCAGAGGCAATGGAGCATATTAGAGAATATAGGCTTAAAATTTTGTCTCGTTTCAAAAACAAAAAAAAAAAACATTTAAAATAGACACATTCGATCTATCTAACTCATTTTGTTACCCCTATTAACAATAGAAATTCAGACATGATATTACAAAAATTTAAATTCAAATGTGCTATAAAAATTTGTTTTGAATTATTTATAAATATTTTTATAAACGCTCTCTAAGTTTTAAGATTTTTTTTTAATTATGTGAACTACCAACACACTTAAATTTTTTATCAAAAAAGTATATAATTGTTAGTTATTTTCTTCTATTCCACTTGTCTATGTATTATTTTATCATTGCTAAGCTCTATAAGCTAACCTAACTCCTATTTTTCAAGACTTTATTATTATATATTTGAAAACTTGACGCAGCAAAGGCTTACAGATCAATTGCTTCTATATAATAATAATTAATATTCACAAAACAATGATATATATTTCACAAGAGACTTGAAAAGGAGACTTTGTAAATAGTATGGTTGTCCAATTGTGTTACTTAATAGAAACCTAAAGATTTTCCTCCCATAGTTAATTGGCTAGCTAACGACTTTTAATGCCAAGTTGAGCTTATTTTAGTGATGTAGGTCAATGGTTTGGATTAGCCTTTGAATTGAATCACTAGTTGATCTTGTGATGAGATCTATAAGTATAAATAATTTGTGTGATTTATGACTGCCTATATTTTAATGTGAACTCTAAATACCCCATGTTATTAATAATTGAGAGAATGCAAATAAAAATTTATATATATATATATATATATATATATATATATATATATATATATATATATATATATATATATATATATATATATATATATATATATATATATATATATATATATATTTTTTAAATAATTAGTAGTGAGAATCGCACACCTTAAAATGTGGATTTTAGTTCATGCTCAAACAAATTAAATATGAGAAATTTTTTGGCCACCTCCCTATCTTCTAGTCCACCTCTGGTGAAAACCCCATTATACCCCTGACTTCGGAAATGAACTTCCGAAATGCATGAAAAAGGTGTTTTCGGAAGTTCATCTCCGAAAGCGCCTTTTTTTTTGAAAAAAATGTCTTATTTCGGAAGTTCATTTCCGAAACTACAATTTCGGAAATGAACTTCCGAAATAAAACGCGTTCTGCAGATTAAGCAGAACTCTCCCCCTCCCCCAAATCATTTACCCTAATCATCATCAAACACTTCCATAGGCGAAATTTCTGCAGAAGCAAGTGTGAAGTAGCCAAACTCTTCTTCCAAACTCAACCAAACTCATCATTAAACACTAATTGGTAAGTTTATCATTGTTTTTTCAAGTTTTAGATCTATTTGATTAAACTATATTAGGGTGTTTAGAATCTGAAAAAATGACATTAAGATAGCTTAGTACTGATATTAGGATGTTTAGTAGGCAAAAAAATGGATTTGGTTTAGGTTTTTGGGTCTGCCATTGGAGGTTGCAGAGAAGCTCTGCGTGGGGGTGTTTCGGAAGTTCATTTCCGAAAACACCTCCATCCCAGTTTTCGGAAATGAACTTCCGAACTGTACCAGAAGTTCATTTTTTTTTGTTTTTTCATTTGTCTCGCATACTAATCGATTTCGATTGTTTACAGGATCATGTCAGACCAGCCAGCACGCATCAGACAGGGGAGAGAGTCCCAGACTGCGTCGGCTAGACGCGAGCGGGCGGCGGCGCATCTGGCGTCGACCCAGGGACGGGGGCAGGGACGGGGACGTCGTGTCCGCGTTCCACAGGACTTGGTGGAGAGTTCATCTGCTTCAGGCTCTAGGAGTAGGCTGGCTCGGGTATCTTCTTCCCGCCAGCGAGAGGAGGAGGATGAGGAGGAGGAGGAGGTCATACCGGATGTTGACCCTCCAGTCGGGGAGGAGGAGGAGCAGGAGGTGGATAGCTTTCCGGGAGGGCCTTTTGACACTTCCCTGCTGATTCACTACCAGGATCACGTCGCTCGGCGGATCTGGGAGGGAGAGGTATTTTTTTTAACTTAGCCGTTTATTTGTCACCATTTTTTATAATTTTACCGTTTATTTCTCGCTTATTTGTTTTTTTTGTAACAAGAGAGAGAGCCATTGAAAATGGTGAACCACTCCAGGAAGATTTTCGGTCTGTTTAAACCAGCAGCTCAGTGGTTTAACGACCATGTGCGAGGTTCAGGGCTTTGCGGGCTCTGCATGACCGGGTACACCACCATCAGCACCGGCATGCAGGGGGCATTTGTGGAGCGCTGGCACAAGGAGACGTCTTCTTTCCACTTGCCGGTGGGGGAGTTGACGATCACCTTGCATGACGTCCAGTGTCTTCTCCACATGCCTATTAGGGGGCCGCTGTTGGACCACTCCAGGATCCAGAGGGTCGAGGCCATTGAGTGGATGATGCACTATTTGGGCCTGCCGCACGAGGTTGCTCACCTGGAGTGCGTCTCGACTTCTGGGCCTCATGTCCGGTTCAACACACTGAGCCTCTATTTTGAGTTCCACTTGGACGCGGCGGTCGAGGCCGAGCAGGAGGGTAACGACCTATTCAGGGAGTACCACCGCGGCTGCGCTCTTCGGTGCTGGTACATGCATGTGGTAGGCGCTGCATGCTTTGTGGACAAGAGCGTCAGGTACGTCGACGTGGCCTACCTCCGCTATTTCATGGACCTGGATACCGTTCACCAGTGGAACTGGGGGGCAACTACTCTGGCATATCTCTACCAGAAGCTGAATGAGGCCTCCAACTGGAGGACGAGGCAGCTGGTCGGATCCTGCACTCTGCTTACGGTACGTTTGATTTTAACACATTCTCGTATTTATTTATTTATTTATGTTTCGTATTTATTTTTAATACATTATCGTATTTATGTTTCAGAGCTAGATCATCTCCTACTTCTTCCGCATCCACGGCTTCCACATCGATCCTGCGTACGTTGACGCCATGCCCAGGGCCGCCAGATACGCCCTCCAGAGGGGGAACGATGCGGTGGGACCATACCGCCTGTACCTGGACCGCACGATGCACGACGACGTCACCTGGAGGCCGTTCGCCTACTATGCTCAGGTTGTCCCCTTCGACGGGGTTGCTCTATATTCAGGCTGGTTGGCATGCGGGACCGGCATCATGGTCCGGTATCTCCCGGAGCGGTGCATGCGGCAGTTTGGGTTCGTGCAGATCATACCCAGGTCACCCTTCGAGGCTGCTCCTGACACAGTGACCAGAGTGCAGCTCACTGCCATATGGGAGGAGTGGCAGCATCATGTGGTACCGGAGGAGTACCGTCGCATGCGGGTCACCCAGGACTGGCACAGTGTGGAGGGGTACGTCACATGGTTCTACCGGGTGTCCCATCCTCTCTTGAGACCCGACGTTCCCGGCGCTCCTAGGCCAGCACACGAGGAGATCCTGGAGAACCGGCAGGCGGAGGATGACCACGCCATTGATCTCCTTCCGATCTGCCAGCGGATAGAGATGCTTGGGCGGGACGCGTTGCATCGAGGTGTCATTCATCAGGGCGGACCAGAGGCAGTCGCCGTGATGGAGATCATCGTCACTGATGCGGGCCGTGCGGCGGGGTACAGGCGGCAGAGGAGGGCCCAGGGTGAGCGGGTTAGGCACACCCAGTAGTGGTGGGGTTTATTCATTTTTTGATTTTGGATTGTATATTTAGCACACTATTTTTATTTATTTCGGTTTGTATATAATATTTTCATATTAGTATTTTTTTTTTGTTTATTTATCATATTAGTGTTTTCAGTCTATCTATTGTTTATTTTATTTGCCGGTAACGTTTAATTAAAATGCGGTTGCGTTTAAGAAAAAACATAAAAAAAAACACAGTTTCTGCATAATTCGGAAATGAACTTCCGAATTCACCCCCCATGAGGTGTTTTCGGATGTTCATCTCCGAACGCACCCCCATGAGGTGTTTTCGAAGATGAACTTCCGAATCAAGAAACTTTTTTTTAAAAAAAAAGCGCTTCGGAAGTTCATTTCCGAAGCAGGGGTAGTTTGGGAATTTCGCTGGGGGTGACCCCCCATAGGGAGGTGGGTAAAGAAATTTTCTTAAATATTTGTAGTTATCATTAAATTAAATTTAAGAGAATAAAGTTTTTTTTTCTATTAATCTACCACACTTGGTATATACGAGAATATCTAATTGTAAAATTATGAAATTTTTTTATCAAAAATAAAATAAAATAATGAATTTAAACTCACAGAAATTTTATTCATTGCATCTCTAAATCAATTTTTGTTGCTTTGAGATATATACGGTACTTTTTTATTTTAAATATCACTCTTATTTTTCTTAATGATATCATTATTGTTTTATTGGTTTAGAAAATGCTCAATGTCCTTAATTAATATAGTAACTAATGAGATTTCTTTTACAGATAGAAAAAAAATCAGATGATACATGTAATGAAAAAACTATATCATAAATAAGAAGCACAAATTACAAAGAGTACAGTGAATATTCAAAACCACACCTGCAATAAATAAGAAAGCAAACAAAAACAATAATCAAAACACTTGACTATCATACAAACATTAGTAGCAACAGTTAGTGCGTGAGCCATTTTAGTGAGGAGAGAATAATAATAAAAATAAGGAAAATAAAGATCGATGTTATTGATTTTTTTTTTAATCAAGATTTCATTAATAGAACCAAAAGTTCTAAACCACACGATTACAAAGGCGGGGTATAAAACAAAAACCCCGAAGAAGATTACACACCGAATACTTCCTATGAAAAATGCAATAAAGGATTATTGAGAAACTCATAGAAATTGTAGTTGGTTCGGGTAATTTTCCCAATGAAGGACCATCTCCAAATAAGTTCTTTGATGCTCCAAATAATGTCGGAAACGCTCCACACATCATTCCGGAAGATAATACCGTTCCTCACCTTCCACAAGGACCAACAAATAGCTAACCAAAAAATCCCTTCCCTACCCGGTTTCACTTTCCTATTTTTACAAAAGGAGTGCCAATCATAAAAACTACTCCAAACATCCACAAAAACGAACTCAGTATATCCAATCCACAATGCCAAATCTTTCCATACCAAACGAGAAACACGGCAAGAAAAAATAATATGAGACAAAGACTCCTTCTCCGTTTCGCAAAATCCACAAACATTAGGAGAAGAGATGAAAATACCTCTATAAAGAAGTAAGTCCCTAGTTGGCAACCTATCAAGCAAACACCTCCAACCAAAGAACTTGATTTTATTAGGAATCACCAAATTCCAAATAAGGGAGAACACTCTAGCAAGAAAAAGATCCGGTCCTCTCGGTAGATGAAAGAAGTTAAACAAAGCATAACAACTACGTACCGTGAAATAATTATCCCGCTCCACTACCCAAATGATGTTATCCCGAACCTCCGGATCCGGCTGCACATGCTGAACTGCTTCCAACAGGCGCTGGACCATGCTGTCCGCCTCTGAGTTGCTGGAAGCGTCCAAGCCGAAGCGGTCCCAAGCCCACCCAATCGTTCTCCACCCTCCCATACCCGCCACCGCTACAAATTTCAAGTTCGAACAAGCATACGCCTCCAGAAACCGCTACAAATTTCAAGTTCGAACAAGCATACGCCTCCGGAAACATCTCCCTCAAACTCTTCGCCTCCAACCACTTAGCATGCCAAAAAGATATATTAAAACCATCACCTAAAACGAACTTGCAATTATCCATAAAAAGATCCTCCGCATAAGAATTTCCCAATGAAAGGATGTCCGCCCACCAAGTAGATTTCGAGTCTTTCCCGTTTAAAGAGCTCTCACACGAGGCCGCTTTAATTTTGAAAGCAAGATATGTTATTGAATTGAATTGTACAAACTGAATTACAAACTATGTTTATTTATATACAATTAACTTGTACCCTAAGTAGACTAACAAATCCTAATTGGGCTTGGGCTTGGATTACTCAACTTGGATTATATCTAATATCTCAACATACCCCCTATAATCCAAGTTGTCGAACATACGCTAATCATAGTTGATCTGAACTATTCCTAATTTTTTTCTCAATTTCATGAATTTGTCGATTTTCAATCCTTTAGTGAAAATATCGGCCAATTGTGCTTCACTTGAGCAATGCCTTACTTCAAGTTCACCTTGATTTACCTTCTCCCTTAAGAAGTGAAGTCTAGCTTCGATATGCTTACTCCTTCCATGCAGAACTGGATTCTTTACAAGATTAATATTTGACTTGTTGTCGATCTGTAGCACCAGAGGTTTCTTCATTTCGACCTCGATCTCTTCCATCACAGATCTGATCCAAATTGTTTGACCAGCATAGAATCATGCTATATATACAGCCTCATACAGTGACAATGCCACCACAGGTTGCTTTCTCGAGCACCATGAGATTGGGACACAAAGGTCTTGAAAGAAATAATCAGTTGTGCTTCTTCGATCTTCTTTATCTCAACACCAACCAGCATATGTGTAACGCCCAAAAATTTAATTATTCACTTAATTTAGACGTTTGTGATGTTTATTGAATTTTTGTGTTTTGAAGCGTTTTAGTCAGTATTAGTTCGGGATAGAGGATCGACATTTAATCAGAAATTTTAATATTTTTAGTATTAGAAATATTAATAAGCTAATATGTAGCGTTTTGGGAATTTTCTGAGTATTTGAGATTAGACCGTAAATATTAGTTATTGAGTATTAACCGGCATATTAAATAATCGGATATTTTGTTTTAATAGAATAATGGTGGAATATTATTAGAAGTAGTAATTTGATTTATTTATTTTATGTTGAGGAGAATATTGGGCCTATTTTTATTTAGTGAGGAATAGAAATGTGGTGTTAGTATATTAAGCCCAAATATGTTATTAGATGGGAAAAAAATAGGTTTTTAGTTGAGTGTCAAAAACCAGAAAAAGAAATAGAGAGAAAGTCATTTGGGAGAAAGAAAGAAAACTAGGGTTTTAGAGGGAAGAAGGAGGTCAAAGGGGAGGTTCCATTCAAGTGCTATTTTTCTCCAAATTTCTCCAAGAATCCATTAGAGATGCACTCAATCTAAGGTAAAGGGTGGGGTTCTCTTCCTATAATGGAGTTTATGATTAATTGCATGTTGGGATTAAGGATTTAGGTTATTAATTTATTGTGTTGAATCTGTTTCTGGAAATTGAATCTGTAATAATGTAACCTGAGTGATGATAAAAATCACTGTGACGTGCGGCACCCACCTACTGTAGCTTGTTCATTTTCTTTTTCTTTGTTGTATTACCGTGAAACTCGTGTGGTGATAAGGGTATAAGGCACTGTATCTAGTATAGTAATTCACAAACTTTATTTTCTTTTAGAATAACATAGCATTGGCTGTTAGTTTGGAGATAAATATTAATGTTTACACTATTATTGGAAAAATATAAAAGCTGTTATTATATCTTCTAATATGAAAGTTACAGAGCCAATATATACATGTATGGAAATAACTGCTACTGCTATAGATTAGGAATTAACGGTCAATAGATTTTGACCAATCAGAATAATTACACTATATTTTCTATATGTGAGAATAAACAAAAGAAAATGGTAGCTGCTAATGTACTCATGACAAATAAATATCTTTGAAGAATAGAAGATAGGAACAGTAATGATTATATAATATAAAACAGTCTTGTTTGATTCAGAATAGTCAAATTAAGCGGTATAATTAATTGTCTGGAAGTTGATGAAAATTGACGTGGTAGCTAAGTTTAATTAATACATTAACGTGGTGGTGTTATTTTGTCGAAATTGTGATATTAATCGGTCGATTAAATTAATAGTTAAATTAATTTTTTTATAAGCCTATTTAATTGGAATACACTTGAACTTAGATTAACTATTCGGTTTAGCGGTAAATTACGGTATCTTGCGGATTTGATCGTGAATGTGATTGTTGTGAATATCTTTGTGATTCTTTTGCTAATGGTTTCGTCCGTTGATTTGATGAATTGTCGGAATTGTTCCGTTGTTGTATTATGTGTGAAGTGTATTACATTTAATAATCGGTAATAATTGTGATATGGGCGTGTGCCTTGTGACGAATATTTTTGTGAAGTAAATGATGATGAATTGGTGACGAAGGCTTATGCCTTGTGCCTCTGCATATACATGAGTCATGTCCCATATATTTCTATGTGATTCATAGCGTGACGTTTGTAACTTCGTTGTGATTTGTATCTTTGTGACTTATTAAATGATGGGATTATGTGAAGATGTGAATTTGTGACTTAATGATAGAATGACGATATTAATACTTGTGAATGCGATTACCCGAATATGTCTAATTTCTAATATATAATTTATCATGCGCTCGATTATATGAAGTGATATCTTACCCTTTCTTTGTTTCGCCGTTGCCTTTATAGTGGTAACGTGCAGGTGATTCGCATTGAGAGGAGGTTAGCGGAGTTGGTCTTGAGTTGTCGCTCTGATACGTAGCACTCGGGGGGACGAACGCGTTAGTTTACTTGCTTTTGATTTATTATGTTTTGGCAAATACTTGAGTTGTCTTTTGGAGATTGCCACTTTAATTGTGTTAATTGTTGAATTATGATGCTATGAATCTTTGAACAAATCGTTGAGTTTCCGTTGCACTTCTATGGAAGTTTTTTTTTATGTTAAAGACTATCATTTGATGTTGTCGGTTCTTCCGTATTTTGTGAATGCTATATATCCGCTTTATGCGACAAGGTGATTTGTCTTTGTGATTGAATATGTGATACCTCAATTGTTTCACTTATGAATTTTTATACTCTGATTTTATTTAAATTCCGCGGGTAGAATTGGGGTGTTACAATCTGAATAATAAGTAATCAAAGCTTATTAGAGTCTCGTCGAAATAGAATTCCATAGTTTATCGATCCTTTTAAGTATCTCAGGATTCTTCTTGCAGCCTTCATGTGTAACACCCTTGGTTCACTTATGTATTTGTTCACTAATCCAACTGCGAAACCTATATCAGGTTGACTGTTGTATACATACCTCGGAGATCCAACAATTTATTCGAACAAAGTAACATCAACTTTGTCTTGCTCTCCATGCTTCTCCAACTTCGAATTTGGTTCGACGGGTGAGGATGCGGGATGTGAGTCTTCTATCCTAAATCTCTTGAGTATCTCTTTGACATACTTCCTTTGATGTAGCATGTAACACCCTTTAAACCCCACGCCAAATATATTGCATAATCAGAGTAAATTAGCATGCATATCAAAGAGGGCGTCACATATATTGAACGACTAAACACAAATACAATACATATAAGCATTTGGTCATGTTCATAACACGCATTTAAATTCAAGTTCCATATGTATATCACAGCGGAATAATTTAACATTTCAAAATGATACCAATAATATAATCTCATAATATAAGTTTATGCGTAAAAGCATAGGCACCAAGGCCAAATATCATATAATCTCAAATACACCATAATATAAAAGAGAGTATAATGAATATCTCTCAAAGTAAACATGAGTTCAAACGTTTCCCCGTGTTACATAACCAAAGCATGTGCAAATATCAACCATAATATGCAATTAAGATCATCTCCAGATCTTAATTATACAAGCTTATATCACATCATTCATCACATATGAGTCACCTCACATTTGCACAAACATACATATCTCATGTTATCGATCACACATGAAACACATTCATATCACTCACCAACTCAACGCATCACAATTAACATGTAGCAAACCAAACTCAATAATGTTAATCTCAATCAATTGAAATTCACAACATACATAATCACCAAATTCAAGTATCATGTTCCTACAAAGAATTGCCTCAAAAGTCATCCAAACATATTCGGAAAATTTTAGAAAATTCACCATAGTTCATGATAAATCAATAGCATACTTAATCCAATTTAGTTTCTAAGAATATAAATTTTGTATTACAGACCGCGCTAAGCCCGCTCGCGAAAAACCAAAAAATTCTGCTTCTAACAGATTTTGTTTCATACGATTTTTCACCCCAAAATCCATCCAAACAGCCAAAATTCATGAAATAAAAGCATTTTAACATATATTCATCATATAGTATCCATTTCTAACATCAAAGCACGTTTAAATCATCAAATCATCAATTTCATGCATCATATATCCATAATAAGATGAAAACTCACCTTTATCTTAGATGAAGCTTTAACCTAGGGTTGCCTCTTCTCTTCCCCATTTCTCTTCTTTTCTTCACTTCTCTCTCTAACTTTCTATTTGTCTTGTGTTAGTTAAACTCTTACTACAAAATTCTCTTAATGGCTGACTAAACCTTATCCCCCCCACCTTTTCTCTTCCTAACACACTATTAGGCCAAATTGTTCATTTTAACTCAATAACCCAAAACACATATATATCACATATATTCACAAAACACGTAATTAATTAATTATTATATTATATAATAATTAATAAAAATAAACAATTAATAAAATAACTAATAAATAAAAATCGGGGTGTTACAAGATGCATAAAATGCACTCATACTATTTTCCCACTAAAGCACTCAATCTTTCAACAGTGATTGGCGTTTTGATGTCTCGGGGCATAATCTGAAGAAATAGGACATATCCCTTTGTAGTCCAGTTTAAGGAGCGTCGCCTACAAATGAAGGACTCGTTTCAAGCAGAGAGACTTGCCCCCAATAAATATTCGCCTTGAGCTAAGGGACTCTCCCTCTAACAAGTAGTCGCCTTCGACTGAGGGACTTACTTTTTTAGTAAAAGAACGCCATCAGCTCGAGGACTCACAGGTAGGGCGAGGGGTGCACCTTGAACGAAAAAAGGGTCGTAAAAACACTTCGCCCTTAGCAAAGCATTTGTGCTTGAGAAACTATGCAGTGTTATATTTGTGAGAACCATAGTTTAGGTGCCCTCGCCCAAGAGTTGTGCCGCCTAGGCAATTACCTAGGGACCCGCTTGCCACTGATGACGTGTGAAGAGGCGTTAGTCAAGGGGTAGGAAGTCCACCACTGCTCCCTAAAGATTAGGTGATCAATAATTTCTCCTTATCTAGAGGTAACAATTGTCGCCACTCTGTCATACCCCAAATTTGACCGCTTATTGCACTAACAATTTGATTTCCTTTTTTTAGCTTCAATAAGGAGCATATTCAAAACAATTGTTGCTTATGGGGTGTATAAATAAAATACTTGTTGATTACTATTAAAGGGGTGTATATTCAAATATTGTTTTTAGAAACGGTATTACCAATTATGGGGTGTAAAAAAATAATTTTTATGGCCCATGTTAAAATTGAATCAGAATTTTGGCCTTTTATGTAGGGATGGCAACGGGTCGGGTCGGGTGCGAGTTTTGCACTACCCAAACCCGCACCCGAAATTGGCACCCGAACCCAAACCCAAAGGTTGTTCGGGTGGGAAAATAACACCCACGCCCACACCCGTTGGGTTCGGGTTTTTTCACCCAAACCCGAACCTGCAATAAAATACATAAAATACATTTTTTTTCTACAATTTTCCACAATATATATAATATATATATATATATTATATTATATATATTATATACATATATATATATATATATAGGGTTTAATTTATATGCACTGACAGTGTAAAATTATTTTACACTGTCATCCAATAGAAAACAAATAAAGTGCCTTGTCATTAAATTTTTTTTAAAAATAAAATGTGTTTTATTCTGATACAAGGTTGTGATTGGTTGACAGTGTAAAATTATTTTACACTGTCAGTGTATGAACCTTTTTCTCATATATATATATATATATATATATATATATATATATATATATATATATATATATATATATATATATATATATATATATATATAAACGAGTGCGATTTCGTGTTTCGGGTGCGGGTTTCACACTACCCAAATCCGCACCCGAAATATCGGGTGGCACCCGAACCCAAACCCAGTCAACTCGGGTTTTCACCCGTTGACTCGAGTTCGGGTGCGGGTGGGACTCGCGGGTTTGGGTCAATTTGCCATCCCTACTTTTATGAGTAGGTTGACTGAAGTCAACAAGCAAAAGAAAAAACTCCTCTTATACTCTAACTATTATTATTACTAATGATTATTTATTTATCCCACCCGCGGGTTTGGGTAAATTTGCCATCCCTACTTTTATGAGTAGGTTGACTGAAGTCAACAAGCAAAAGAAGAAACTCCTCTTATACTCTAACTATTATTATTACTAATGATTATTTATTTATCTCATTATTTATTATTTAAAATAATTATCCTCTTATCATTTAGAAATATTATCGGTCAAAAGAGTTTGTTTTATTAATATTATATTAGTATCAATTTAATCGCTAATTATACTATTATTGTTTCAAAATCACTTTTATTATTTGCCATTATTATTTATTATACTACTATCTATTATTTAGAATATTATTGTTAGTTGATCACCATTCACAACAAACACATCCAAGCAACATATGCATAATCACACACATCATGTATATCATACCACATAGCATGCCAATAAATGCTATACGTAATTCACCGAATCAAAATACACATAACGATAATTATATATCATTCTTACGACAACATCTTAATTAATCCATCAAGTGCTAGCCAATTATATCCTATCATATAGATAATCACATTAGTTTCCTAACACTTCGAACGACACGTAAAAAGGAGTTAAAAATCAAAAGTTATGAAGTTTAGAAGTTAGGCAAAAAAGGACACTTTTGCCCGGCGGAAGAATTGTCTCGTCCGGCGCTCTAAGGCAGAAACTTGAGCACCTTCTCGCTCGGCGAAAACTCAGAAGCGCTCACTCGCCCGGTGAAGCAACAGGCTCGCCCGGCGAACGACACCAGAAATAGAAGAAAAAAAACTGTGCGTTTCAGCACATCCCCACACCAACCCAACTTCGATTTTTGCCAACCAAAACTCATTCCAACAGCAATTTATCACATGTTTTGGGTTCCTATTCATGTTTCCAATTATAGGTCATCCATATAACACATTAAACATGACAAAATCATAAAATCTCATTGATTTAACACAAACCCTAACATTATGACATCTATGAAATTGAGAGATGAAATACCTATCATGTTACTATACATTGCATACTTATATAATCAAGATAATGAAATTCTCCCCCCCTTACCTTGAATCAAACTCCTTCTTCAAGAATCTCCCAAATCTCCTCTTCTTTCTCTACTCTCTTCTATTCTCCAAAAGTGAAAGTTGTGAAAACTAAACCTAGTCCCTTTACTAACTTCTCTTAAGTTAATTGGGCTTAACCCATCAATTCATCCAATATTGTATTTGTACCACTTAGGCCCAATTAGTTATATCTCCTTAATAATTTAGTATATGTTCGGTTTGGCGTTTCCATTCCAATTTTCACGTCCAGCTGGCTAATCCACCGCAATATTTAGAAGCTACAAATTGTAGCATTAGCTTGGACGTGCGGTAGCGTTGGCTTAGATGAAAAAACAAACACATGCTTAATTAACCCAATAGCAAAAATACACACCTAATTAGATAATTAAATAATCATTATATCACATAATAATTAAATAAATAAATATTTAATAATCCAGGGCGTGTGCAATAAGAACAAGTTTCAAATTTAAAATTTTTCTTTTTTTCCTTTCAAAAATTAAAGTTTTTGTTGAAAAAAAATTCAAATCAAACCTAAACAGCTATATAAACACTTACAAAGATATGAAATTTCTTACATACATAAACCCTTTATTTAAGTTTTGAGCAATTATCTCATTACCTTATATGATCCAATGTGTGTTGCAAAATTTGTCCTTTCCTTTTTTTTTTTTTTGTTATGTACACAATAACTAAAAACAGCATCAAAGTGTTCCATAGAGATAAAAACAAAAGATTAGCTAAGAGTAAGAAAGATGTGCTAGAAAGAATAAAAAGACAACCAAATTTCCCTACAAGGAATAATGAAAAAACAAGATTAATTCTCCATAATCTTTGGACTGCTGTACATTTTCACTATCACTTGTAAACTCTCTGGTTTCTCTCTTTCTTCAAGCCATTCATATTCTTTCTTTTCTTCTTCTGGTATGGATGTTCCATCAACTGAAATTTCAACAAGAAACATTGCATTGTAAGAATAAGAAACATGGCCATAAATAATGATTTAAGAAAGTGTGTATCTGATCTGATGTCTAACATGTGTCTGTCTTCAACACGGACACGACACATTCATAAGATAGTGTATATGTGTGTCTGATGTCCAACAAGTGTTTGTCTTCAATACAGACACGACACATTCATAAGAAAGTGTGTCTGATGTCCAACACGTGTCTGTCTTCAACACGGACACGGCACATTCATAAGAAAGTGTGTGTCTGATGTCCAACATGTGTCAGCCTTCAACACGGACATTACACATTCATAAGTATGTGTGTGCGCACGTGTCTGTGTGATTATATTCAAAATTTATTTATTTATTTCAAATTATTCAGATATCGGACAATAGATAAAATCTTGTCTTTTAATTCATTAAAACTAGCTGTATATGTACCTGGAAAGTTGAAGAAAGGAAAACTTTGATAGTATGAGCAGTGTCTGCCATCAGGATCAGAGTAAGGAGGACCAAGAACATCTAGAACTGCACAAGCTGTGACTGCTGTGAAGCAATGCATGTTACCACCATCATTAGGATAAAGGATGGAAGGATCGCAAGGAGCAGTAAAATCGGCATCAACCTTCACTTTTGCCAATCTTTTCTCCGAAGTCTCTGCAACAATTTCAACATGCATGTTAATCTTCTACATTTACTAGTTCCGACAATCTTCACAAAATAAAATTGCACGATATATTGAATAACTAATGTACCTGAAAAATATATAGATCAGATACATTGGTTATGGTTATTAATGAATCTAAAAAATTAACTGTTTCTTATAAATAAGACCTGAGGCAGTATTCGTAAGGCTAGAATGAAAATGTGTAAGACTTAAACGCATTTTTCGTTCAGATAAGAAAATACTCACTTTGTGAGACATCGGCAGGCAAGTTAACAGCCCAATCGTAAGATTTGATGTGCATTGTTCCGAACAGAAGCTTACTAAAAACTGTCATTTCAGGGTGATTGTGGAGAGGAATTACTGCTGAAGGTGGTAAGCAAAATATTCCCATCTGCAATACATCAAAATCAAAATAAATAAATTAAAAACTAAGTCGAACTTGGAAGCAATGTTGGAAAAATCAGGCCGGACCGATAGGTGAGAGGTTAGTTACCGAGAATTTTTCACACTCGAAAATGTGAAGATATGTAATTTTTGGAGTTCCTGCGTTGTTGTTAGTGAAATATGGCATGTCGGGTTTCAATCCAAGGTCTTCCGGTTTTATTCCAGCTACACAAAGAAAAAGAAAAGCCACTGTTAAACGCTTCTCTATTAAGGAAACTAATGAAAAATTGGAATTAATTACACACTAAAATCGTAATGGAAATTTTCATGCAAATCTCTACCGCAAATGCTATTAACGTTGAATCTAACTCAGCCTTACAAAACCGAACGCTTAAAAGGTGATAATTATATTGTCAAGCCTTATCTAGGATTGACAAAGCGAATGCAAGAATATCGCTTGAGTAATGCAAACAAAGTTGAGAATCCACTGCCTCGAAAAGCTAAGATTCCTTTGCAAGGTTTGTTGAGTGAAGGTGAGTCAAGGCCTTAGATCAAGCCGAAAGACGTAGTTGATGGACAACAGATGGACATTTCCGTACTACCCCTTGTTGGTCATGAGAGACGGAGATCGAATGTAAGACTCTCAACACATCCTTCACATGACTATGACCAAATATTTAGACTATTGCCTTATAATAGCCTGTGACTTCATATAGTAGGTGATACAACGGATCTTAGACAGACTCTGATATCGGATTAAACGCCTAAAAAAACGAGTTTGTAAGGTGAGATTGTCATTATTTATGTACTTACTCACACATTGAACTCTTAACACCATTAACTCTCAAACACTAACAAGTGTCAAATCATTTATTACATTCACAAGCATTAAATTATGTGTATTTTTTTTTGTACTTAGACCAATTTATTAGTTTCCAACTACCATCAAATTTAAGTTACTACCACAAACCTACAACTTGCTACTAATATCAAGCCTAATGGTTGACTCTTTCCAAGTTTAAAAAACACTCACTTCAAGAATTTATGAACCACCTACATTTAACTCATTATCTCCAAAAAAAAATATCTAGTAAGGGTCATAAATAAATACATCCAAATTAAGTACATTGACAATGTGTCACAACAAGGACATCAAAAAGAAGCATAAGATATAATAATTAAAAAAAATTAAAAATTAAATGTAATCATAAGTATTGATAACCAGTAATAATTTAAAAAAATTAAAAATTAAAAAATTAAATGTAATTACAAGTGTTGATGTCGGTTATGGGCACAGGCGCGAAAACTTTTTTCAGAGGAGTCGGTACTAAGTTAGTACCATAGATCAACACCTCACAATACATCAATAATAAATCATACACAAAGTTTCATAACTGATCCAAAATTTTCAACTTGGAAGTAAGAAACACAGTTGAAAAACAACATTAAAAAGGCACAATAACAGAGTAAAACAATATTAAAAACATCGAAATTTGTACCTAAAATAGAACGAAGCAAATCAATGTGTTGAGAAGGAGGAACAACTCCAGGTGAAGCATTAGCAAAAACATGTTGGCAAGCAAAAAAGAGTTTCTGAACCGGCGACATCTTCATCCAGTGACGATGTCGCCGGTTCTTTCTCGATTTCATGTCATTGGCATTCGATTCATCAAACACTTTACACAACTCCCTCCCTTTCCTGTCCTTCAAGTTTCTCTCAATCCCCATTGAAACAGAGCAGGAAGAAGACCCAGATGAGAAAACGTGAGAAAGGATGGAACTTTGGTAGATGAATGGATTCAGAATGAAGAAAGAGTGGTGAAGATGGAGTTTTTGGAAAATGGGTGGGGAAGAAAAAGGAGAAAAGATGGAATGAAACAGAAAACAGAGGAAAAAAACAGAGCAATGAGATGAAAAAGACAGAGAAGAAGACAAATATAAATATGAGGAGAGAGAAAGAGAGAGAGGAGAGAGAAAGTGGTTTGGAGAAGTGAAACTGAAAACCAGGGGCCATGTTTTGAATTTCAGTGGGCTGATCTCAAACAATGGATAATATTTCCTACTTTTCTTTTTTTCCAGATGTTACTTTTTTTTTTCTTTTTCTTTTTTTATGATATAATTTTTAGTTTTCTAGTATATGTGACATATATAAAAATGAGATCATTAAACACAGTCACTTTTTAGTATAAAAAAAGTATATGATTAGCGTATCACACTCATTTATAAAAGTGCTATTTTAAAATGTTTTTCTATAAATTTAATATTTATAAAAATTTAACAATCAAAGTATAAAATATCATATCAATTAAATTTTATAAAAATTATAAGTCAGTTTATAATATAAATAAATTAAGAGAAAATAAATAATATATTTGTATAAAATAATTTTATATAGATAATTAATAAATAACATGGAATTTTTTAGACTACGCGCTATTTTAAAATAATTTGGTTGAGATAACACATTTATAGTTTTTTATTGAACATTAGTATATAAAAATATTTTATATAGTTAGTGTATCTCTACTAAATTCATAAATAATTAGCAATTTTTCTTAAAGTTTTTAATTTATCTTTATAGTATTATAAATTATTTTGTAAATTATTTTATAATTTTTCTTTTTTTATGTATAATAAATATTATATTTTTTTAAAATCCCTATAATAACAAATCGACTTATGATTAAAAGTTCAAAGTAATATTTTTAAAGAAATTAACAAGTTTTTTGTTATTAGCAAAATATATATTGGATTGATTACAAAGGGTACAAAATTCGAGAGTATCATTAATATCATGATATTGAGAGCTTATGTTAAGGTTTTATTTATAGGAAGAGGATTAAGTTTAAAAATAATTACAATGAAATTAAGTAATAAAGACCATTAAACTGTCTTAAAAATTTGAAATAGTCATAAATATTTATAAAAGTGGTTTCATCATATCTTAAATTTGGCCCAAATTTGATTCTCAAAGTTAATAGGGTCATGCTAACGTGTGCCCTAAGGGCACATGTTAAGGATACTATAATTAGAAAAAGTTAAATGTAATTAAATGCAATAGAGTCATATTTAAAGTTTCAATACATTGAATGCACGCGTTCCAAAAGAATATTTCTATAAATATCTCATTAACTTGTGCCTTTGGGGCACATGTTAGCTTTTCCCAAGTTAATATTTTTGAAGTAGTTTCGAAATCTTTTTCATTACCTTGTACATTAAAGAATTTAGTTTTAAGCATAAATTATACTATTTGGTAAGTAAAAAGTCAACTATTAATGTCAAGTCAATGTTTCAAGTACATTTTTTATTTTAAATTATTTTTTTCATTATAAATATTCATTTTCAACTTTAAATAAGAATCCAATGTTAATAGAAATTTAAATAAGAATGAGACAAAGATGGAAAGAAAAATCTTGTTTATGATATTTAGGAACAGGGATAAGGATCACCCTCCTTCTAAAATGGTCCAAATTTCTAAGATATTACAAAGATATTTTTAAGGGTTAAGTATTATATTTTAAATTTTTTATATTGTATTTTATTATTATAAATAATATTTGACTTTTATTTTAATCATCTATAAAGTAATATTTATGAATGATTGTGATTAGGAGTGGTAAAGCAAGTTGTCCACCCTGCCCCGCCCAACTCCGCCATATATCCGTCAAAAAAAGAGCAGGTTGGCAAGTCCGTCAAGTTGAAATGGACATAAAAAATCTAGTCTGTCCCAACCCTGCCTATTTTTTTGTTATTTTTGGAGCTCGTGAGTAACAGTGTGCAAGTCTATTGTTCAAGCAACAAACGTACATCTACTTCAATCTTTCCAATCTCAACTCACTCCACATACTACATTCAACATTTTTCATCCTCGTCAACTTTTATTTGAGTAAGTTTGTTTTTTTGTTTTTACTTTTGATTAATGTATTAGGTAAAATAGTTTATTTTTGATGCATTAGGTAATATTAGAATTTGAAATGTGTAATGTTATAGACATGCACTATGATTTGGATGCATTTTAGGTTCTTAGGGAAAGATTGGTAATTGTTTCTCCCGTTGAAGCAAAACCCAGCTTTTTCGGAGATGCATCTCGGAAATGGATCTTTTTTTATTTTTGAAAATGCATCTCCGAATTTGGTCCTTCATGCTATAGAATTTCAAACTAATGACCTTTTTTTCGTTTTTCAAGAGAATGACGACTAACAACAACAAAATGAGACTCAGTTGTGAAACCCTAAACGCGTATGTTCGTCATGAGAGGACTCTTCATAATGAGCAGGCTAGAGCTATGCGGGGAACTGTTCCCAAGCCTCATGATGTGGAAGTGTCGACTTCTATGAGTCGCCTATCACAGGGATCATCATCTTAGGCTCACGTACACTAGGAGAAGGCTTTAGTTGCACATTATAGTGTCCCTCGACTTGCACACCCTTATCCAAGAGGGTTCATTGACACCTAATTACTGATATAATTTGGAGACCATGTTGCTCCGCTTGTTTGGGCCGGAGACGTATATTTGTTAACGGTTATTTTTCTATTTTAACCAAATTCAATTCGACTGATATTGTTATATTTTCTTTTTAATAGGAATGTGATTATTTGAAACTTGTTATCCACATTAGAAAGATTCACAAGCTTTATCAGCCTGAGGATGAGTGGCTCCAAAGTGTCATTAGATACTTCGGTCTTGTTAGTCTGTGTTCTTTCGGGTACAAGACCATCTTCCATGGCATGCATAGAGCTTTTGGTGAGAGATGGCATAAAGAAACGTCATCTTTCCACTTTCCCATTCGTGAGATGCCGATTACGCTAGATGATGTGTTATCCTTCTACACCTTCCAATAAGAGGAGAAATTACTTGATCATTTTAGGATCAAACGTGATGATGCCCAAGAGATGATGGTGATTTATTTGGGAGATGATCCAATGGATGCCCTTATGTAGTGTGAGAGCACCAGAGATGCTCATGCTAAATTTTCATACTTGCAGAAGCTATATGTAGAAAACTTGGAGTTGGTCGAGGAATCAGACGAAAATGATCTATAGGTTACATACCACGGGTGTGTGCTTTGGCTGGATGCCTTTTTTTCGCTCTGGTTATTTCTTCTAAGATGGTCATCGAGCGTGCTTTGTAAAAGGGAGGAAGAGAATCACTATGACGAATTTGCAAGCCTACAGCATCATAAGCATCAATTATGTCTGAAATAAGTTGAAGAACTAGACATTCATTAGAGAGAGGAATCCCAACATTAGATAGTTGGTCAGAGAGAGACTTGAGATGCTGAAAGTAAAAGGATGCATCAGAGAATTGTTCCATATGAGTTTGTGAAAACTCTTGCTCTAGGTAAAGAGCCCTATAACTTTTGTTGTCATAGAATATGTCAAATAGTCTGTTCCAAGCAAGTTCTGCAGTAGAGTCATGTTTAATGATGGTATAGACAAGGCCAGGAAGTCGTGATGTATATCCACTATAGCATAACGCGGTCAAGGAGAAGTCAGAGCTCAGGATCATTGTCTTTGAATGAGGATATGCGGGCGCTATATCAAGCACTTAATTGACACGAGCATGAATTTTGAATATTTCGGACCATGTGTTATATTGTTTTTTTTAATATTCAGTGTGATTTTAATGAAGTTTGTGATATTGGGCACGGTTAAAACAGGATGAATAGGATTAGGTGTGAGAGGAGTGAGAGGCTAAGATTGAACCATGGAATTATTGTTACTGGGGTGGGTGGAAGAAAGATTTTTATTAATGTCCATTATGGGAGAAGGAAGGGGAAGAATATGCAATTGAGAAGGGGAAAGAAAAAGCAATTTAGAGATTAGGGTTAAGGGGGTAAGTGAAAGTTTAGTGTGAGAGATCAATACCAAAGCTTAGTTACCATTATAGAGAGATTAATATTGATCATACCTCCTCATTGATATATATATATATATATATATATATATATATATATATATATATATATATATATATATATATATATATATATATATATATATAAATGTAACCCTAATAATTCTCAACAACTGTATCCCTAATAATCATATCTATCGCGAGTAATTATTTACAATAAACTCTAATAATATCTTTTCTATATCTACACAGTCTAATAGTAATGTGCTTTTGAGTTGTTATGTTGTACAACATATTATTTTTATACTTCCTCCTAATCCTGAAAATGGAAGTGATGTTTGTTTTTGGCCATGGGATAGATTGAGAAAATTTATTGTGGTACCAGAATATCATTTATTAGTAGGATATCACTTAAATAGAAATGTCTCAAATTAGAAGAGAAGTTGGAAGTTGAATGTTATGGAGCAAGTGAGAATTTTCATGTGGGAAGTCTTATATATAATACTAGGATTCTAACAAATTGGCGTATGACTAGGTGGCATTTGAAAGAATCTTAATGCACACATTCTGACCAATTTGAGAAAACAATAATGCACACCTTCAAAGATTATAGATTCAGACTCATTTAATGGATATTGATAATCATGAAATATTTTTCATTGGAACAATGCAACAATGGATTGCGTTTAATTTAACTCAAGAAATTGATGAAAATGATGATAATAAGTGGAAAGATGTGTGGACTACTACTCCTACTTACTTGTTATCGGATTTGGCATTGGCGACACTAATGAGTTCACAATGACAATTATAAAAGTGTGTGGAAACTTTCTTGTTTTAACCTCAATCAAGTTAAATGTTTTAAAAATCAGATCGAACCGGTCGGTTTAACCGGTTGGACCGTGAATCGGAGATGAATCTGATTGGAACAATCTTTCAAAACCGTTAGTGGGTCAAAATCGGAGTAGAACTGGAAAAACCGGATTAAATTGTCCAAAATCATTCGAACCATAGAACCGAAACCGATTTTGTAAAACCATTCGGTTAAAAATAAGCATCAAAATGGCAATTTTTTTTATTTTTTTTAAAATTTTAATATGTAAATATCAAATTTTAACATTCATTCTCCAATAAAAAAACAAAAAAACTCTGTTTTTATTACAAACATACAAATTTCTAAATTTTGTCACTTCGTTATAGTTTTTCTTTCAATCATACTCTATCATATGTTTGTCGTAGTTCAACTCGAATTTGCTTTCTGTTATTTAATTAAGTGTATTGTATTGTTTATTTTTTGTATTTTATCTTTTAATTTAGGTATTCTTAATTATATAAACTTTATTTTGATTATTATGTTTTATCATTTCACTTTTGTTTTGAATTAGTTTAACTTATTTTATTACTCGGTCTGTCCCAAAATATAATTGTCACTTTTGGTTCCGAATGCCATCTAATTTTTATTTTTCAATTCTACCCTCTAAATAATATTATCAATTTATTATTTTCACACTCGGCATTTATGATCATTTGAATACACCAATTATAAGCAATGATAGTTTAGTAAAAATATTATTCTCTCTTTCATTTATTATATTTTCTTAATATGTGTGAAATGATCAACTATAACAATTCTTTAAATTCTTTAATGTGAAATGACCAACAATTTTGGAAGGGAGAGAGTATACTTCTTTAATTTGTTCAAATTATTTTTAAACGAAGGTTGCAATGAAGTGTACAACTATGTTGCGCTATTATATGTACTATCGATGTTGTTGTATTAAGTTTGTAAATGATTTTTGAAATATTTATTTTATTAAATTGTAAATATATGATTATGTGTGACATATCTATCAAAAATTAGTTTCATATTATTAGTTTATTTAATAAACGATTGGACCATAAGTTTAACCAGTTGAACCAATTATACCTTAAACCAGAAATTTCGCCGGTTCGTTCTCCGATCCGATTTTTTAAAATATTAAGTTAAACGGTACCATAACTCAAAAGACATGCAAGGAATGAGTCCGACCACTTCTGAACAAACAATTAATGTAAGTTGGTAAACTTTGGTTAGGGCATTAACCACTCACATGTTAGCTTTAAAAATGAACACAATTCTAGATTCTTTGAAGAAGCTTTGTGTTTGGTCATTGTTGGCTCTTCTCACTTTCAAAATGAGCAACAATACATTACTATTGTATTTTCTTGTCCTATTATGAAAATGAAAATGATGTTGTAATAGCACAAAGAAAACAAAATCCATTGAATCTTTATATTCATAGAAGTGTCACCTATTCACAGCTTGGTTACCCAACAAGGTAGCAGATTGTGCAAGTTTATATATCTTACTGAAATTACATTGAGAAATTGCTTCTTTATCAAATATAGCATCTGACAAAACAACTGATGATGCTCCTTGTAGAATATATTCTTCCATAGAATCTACAAAGCAATTAGAGGTAAATTATGTCAATGGTGTTAACTTAATCTGCTAATTAAAATGAACATTCTTTGTGAAATTTAATATGAAAAAAATGTGAAACTAAACTACCTATTGTAATTCCCTGAGAAGCAACCATTGAAACATGAGGAAAGGGCTTCTTCAATGCGGCTATATACTGGAATCCTCCAAGTGCGGAAACCGGATAAATCTATCATATAAAAAAACCAAGTTAAAACCTAAGAAGCACAGACTCGTGACACAGACACCGGGACACACGGACACTCTGACACCAATAATTTCAAAACTATAGAACACCGCGACACGCTTACTCCTAGAGGTGTTTGTGCTTTATAGGTTAAAACATATAACACAATCTATGTTGGTGTCAAAAGTAAATACGAGTGAATGGTATAAGTGAATCTTCATAAAGGAACATGCAAAGGCTAACCTTGACCATTTTTGCACCCGCATCATACGCAGACAATATCTGCATTTGAAAACGATGATCATATGCATGCTAGAAAAAAAATGTAATGGATGGAAGATTAATAGGCAAGTACTACACTGAACCACTGTGAACTTGATACTTGAAAATTGTTCAAGAAACTAACGACGGCTGATTTTGTCCTCTAGAAGTAGAAACTCAGAGTCCTTTGTCCTGACGACTGAGACGGTGACTTGATCGGCCTGGTTGACAAAAATATGGGAAAACAGATATTTGTTAAGTTTTGAGGCGAGCATGTATGTTTTCTTATATTTTTGTCAAATAAGGCCGATCAAGTTACTATATCTCAAATGTTACGGAAGGAGAACCGTGAGCTTATACGCCCGAGGGGCGAGGGCTGATGTCAGCCATCGTTGAAGTTTAGGGGGACTGCCTATCAAGGTGAACCACCGTAGAACTTGCCACATAGCTATTGAAAGACTAAATAAAGACACTTACTTCAGTTGGAGTCATTGCGCCAGGAATATATAAGACTTCACCACCTTGAGCATAATCCAAAATATCCTGATAAACAATTTTAAATAGAACTTTATACCGGTAAGAATATCTAGTATATCTTGAACCCATGAAATTCCCAATGAAATGTGACAATCAATAATCTCCAAAGTCGATTATAACAACAATAATAATTAAAAAAAAAAACAGTGTGATTTCGCACAACCAAGTATTATTTGACATTTAGTAAACGAATACAATTTCAAACCTTAACGATTGCAGGACTCATAAGAAATTTAGCGCCAGCATTAATTGCAGTTTTTGCATCCTCAATCCTGAGAACAGTTCCAACCTAAAGTGCAGATATCTGTTGAGAACAGCAACTCGGTACAAGAGATTAACGAAAAAGATAAATGCAAACAATGATGAGCACATGATTTTTGTTAAAGAAGGATGAGAAAGCATACCCCTAGAGTCGTTCTAGGATGCTTCTTCACCAGCTTCTCTAGAACCTACAAAAACAAGACGCGTATTATGAAATTTAAACCTCAAGAACATGTAAAGTGAGGAAGCAAATAAGGTTATGTAAACAACCTCAAACACACCTGGAGTAGACATCACAATCTCCAACTACATGTGAAAGAAACAAAGTTGGTGAGAAGCACATCATTAAAATATAGAGTTGAACATGCTTTATTTTCATGCAAATGAAATTCGAACAAAATACTCCAAAGTAATTCATATAATTTAAGGAGAAAAGAGAACATGGAGTGTCACTATAAACTAATTTTATACAAACATCTAATGAGAATTCCGTATTTTGCAGTTATTTTTAAAATGTGGTTACAAAGTGGACTTATGTAGCAATAGGATGAGTTCTCATTGAATGTCGATGTAGAATTAATTTACACCAAATGTGCATTACCATTAAATTCTATTTCAAAATAGCATAAGGATGAACAACTTTCTCTCTATATGGCCGAATAGCATTTGAAGTGATTCAACAATTAGGATTGGGCAAAACTGATCCATATAAATGTCCTTGAGTTTCTGTTACTATTATTCAAAATAATTAAGAAGAAAAAAAGAACAGTTAACGTACAACTGAAATGCCACCTGCTATTGCCGCATTTGCAGCTTCCAAAGCCACTTCTGCACTATATGTAATTGAGAAATTAAAAGTAAGCCAACACAAACAGATTAGGAAAAAATTTAAAGACTACGTTTGCAATTTGTGAATTCGTTTTTATTGGAAAATGTTAGGATACTAGTTCTTATATTAATACTTTCTCCTCCACCAGGATCTGAACCGAAAAAGGATTTTCTGTATTCAAATTTTTCACGCATTAATGCATTCATTATGCTTATGTCCGTACGATATTGATCCAACAGTGTAAAATAAACAGATTTAAATTATATATAACGATTTAAAAAATATTTCCTTAAATCACAACCGTCTAATCTTGATTTGACCGTTTACAATGCTGATTGTGTGACTGCAGGCAAACGCAGTCCATCCGAACCCTGGTCCTTTAAGGACTTTAACATTATACTCATAAAAATACACCAACGATAACTCTACAAGTGTGGATCAATAAAGTACACCATTGCACAAACATGGGGAAAACTTGTCAAGACTCAGGACATACATAGACAGGGTGCACGCACGCGCACAAGGAAAAATCCTTATCATCATTAAAATTTAAAATTCAACAACATATCTATAAATACATGGTGATTGATTAAGGTTGACTAGTCTTGTTTCGATATTGGCACTTTGTTATTCGATTATGTTTATGCTGTCTCTTCCTATCCTAAGTCCTAACAACTATAGACTGCATAAATCCTTGACACTGTATGGCTTATGCACTAATGTTTGTCATCTATAACAAGTAAGCCATACCTATCTATCTCAAATGTTACATACAAGTACAACCAAAGTTTTATCCGTTTTCAAAATTCCCACTAAAAATAAGTAGTACAATGTAAAATGGAGTAAAATGTTCGAGAATTAGCTATTAAAATAAATTATAAAAAAAAAAAAAACTTGGCCCCAATTATTTTTTTCTTCTCCAAAAATGATTCATGAAAATGAGAAACCAAGATAAACAAAGAATAAAAAATTAAAAAAATGAGAGAAGAAAAGGGAAGTTGGGACCTATTGGCTCTGAGGCAAGCAATGACACCAGAACTCTTGATTTGGCCGAGGGTTTTGTCAACTGTGGACACTGAAAGCTGAGGTTGAGACTCAGAGGCTCTGCATGTAACCCGTCCAGGAAGACGCTGAGAAGAAGAAGAGGTGGAAAAAGACCGGCATTGACATTGGCATAAGGTTAAGGTTGTACTTGCAGAGGCCATTGTTAAACTTCTATTTGCTCTTCTTTTGTGTTCTGCAAAAATACAGAATCTGGATTTTAGTGGAAGATTAAGGGCTTAGGCTTATCCATTGCAACGAGTAATCATCCACTCTATTTCTTTTTCATTACTATAATTTTTTCTGTATATATTACACGTATTTTTAAGACATGTAATATATATTTATTATTTATTTAACTTTATTCACAAAAAACTATAGTAATAAAAAAAAATAGAGTGTAAGAAATGGAGTAGATCCTTACTCCCATTGCAACTTGCATGCCCCCAAATCTTGCTGCAACGTGGAAAACAATCAAAGACTCATAATTGTACTGAAATAAATATAAAAAAATCAAAGATTGATAATGTGTAGTTATCATTTAATTAAAGAAAAAATTCATTTTTTTAATATATTGAATAAATAATATATTTGGACAACATATTATCCAAATACACTATTTTTTAAATACACTTAAAAAATAATTTTTTTTTTATAAATAAGACTGAAAATAGTATTGCACACTTTTTTTACTGGATTTTTATACATGTATTTTGTACACGCTTGTTATAGAATTTAGTTCCATATATATTTTGTTCGGTCTTAGTTTTTTTTTAAATTTTAAATGATTATATCTGTAATGATTATCTGAATCTTCAACTTTTAAAAAAGTATCATATTTGTTATCAATAACGTCTTTAAAGATGTGCAAGACGTGCTATCGCATATGATTCAACTTTGTTTCAAGTAAAATTGTAGTTAGAAAAACGCTTTGAAAAATATTATCGCGATTAAGTTTTGGTTTAATAAAGCCTCTGTTTGTTTTGTTATGACTAAACTGTGGCTAATCTATAAAGTGTCAATAAAAATTTGAGACGACTTTGTTTGTTATTGTTGTTTATTCCTCTTGAACAAAATTATATTTTATCTATGTGGCATTTTAGTTGGCATCCATGTCATGGTTTTCATTTTTAAACATGAATCTTCTCGATTTGATGCAACTTACCAATATGTGGATGATGAAGTGAAACTTTGGCTTATAAGGCGGGGAGTACAACCAACTAAAAGTGACGTTCCTACAGAGACATTGCCAACTTTATCGAGTATCCCAGGTTTTGACTTTCCGCCCATAATGACAAGATCTAGCTAGGGAAAAAAACGAGCATGTCCGTCTCATTTAGACTCGTCCCACAAAAAAGATAAGACGGAGCAAATATGGTTGAGGGTGCGAGCCTAAAACTTTGCTCCGCCCGTAAAAAAGTGAGGTGGCGTAGGTCGGGCCTACAGAAACGACATCTTTTAAACCTAAAAATATAAAAAAAAAATTATGTCTATGTTCGCAAAAGCTCAAACCGTTGAGCCACAACCGAGTTGGCCCGATTAGAGTTAACGCAAACAAGCTGCACTTGCAAGCATTATCGACGTTGAAGTAATTCAATTGATCATTTATGAGATGCATATGCTCTTCAAAATCTCCTTTTTCGTCATATTCGTCCAACTTGAACGACTTCTACATAGATTTAAGGATGTTACTCTTCAAGATTCTTACCGATAGCGGGTGCTTCGGCTCCACTTTTTTTGGTAGAGTTTTTGTTTGTATCGATCTTATTCTGATTCTAAGATATAAATTACAAATTTAAATTTAAACCGTCCGATCATATCTAACGGCCACCGCAATTCCATAGGGGTGAATACAGCCTAACTTAATCACAGGAGAGCCAAGTCCCCTCTACAGACAGAACCTCCCCTCTGCGTCTTCGTCTTCGTCTTCTACCTCTGCGCCTCCAAACTCCCTCATCCGCATCTTCAACAGCTTCCTTCTCCATTTTCTTCATCTGTTTCAAACAACATACACGGTTCTCTTCTTTTTCTCTTCACCCTAATTTTCATTTCACAGAAACTGAACACAAATCTTTCAATTGCTCTTATTTCGTTTGCGCATTTTTTCAAACACATGGTGGGTCTTTCCCATCACACCAAACAATGCTCTCACTCTTGTTCAACCTCAAAAACCACATCCAAACTCAAAAATTCCCCAACAAAACAACCTCGTACCTACTTTCCTCCACACTCAACCACTTCACAACTCAATCCAAATCACACTCACATGTTCCAACACTTCAAAACAACAACAACAACAACAACATAGACAAAATCGCAAGAATCATCAATGATCACCCATTCCCTGAAAAACCACTTCACCCAACCCTCCTCATTCACTTCCCTCAATCAACAACAATCCCCACTTCATTCGTCGAAAATGTTCTTGCTCGATTATTCGCCTCTCATTCCAATGGCCTCAAGGCATTGGAGTTTTTCAATTTCACCATCAACAATCCTCACTCCAGCCCGTCGCCTTCTTCGCTTGAAATCACACTCCACATCCTTACACGAATGCGTTACTTCGATAAAGCTTGGAGCTTGTTGCAACGAATTGCGAAAACACACCCGCATTTGCTTACTCATAAATCAATGAGCATTATGCTATCCAAAATTGCGAAATTTCAATCTTTTGAGGAGACCCTTGATGGGTTTAGGAGAATGGAAGAGAATGTGTTTGTTGGTAGAGAATTTGGGACTGATGAGTTCAATGTGCTTCTTAAAGCTTTTTGCACACAGAGGCAGATGAAGGAGGCTAGGTCGGTTTTTGTGAAGTTTGTGCATAGGTTTAAGGCGAGTACTAAGAGTATGAATATTTTGTTGTTGGGTTTTAAAGAATCGGGCGATGTTACTTCTGTTGAGTTGTTTTATCATGAAATGGTGAAGCGTGGGTTTAGTCCGGATAGTGTGACTTATAATATTAGGATTGATGCTTATTGTAAGAAAGGTCGATTTGGCGATGGGTTGAGGCTTTTGGAGGAGATGGAGAGTAAGGAGTTTGTTCCTTCGGTTGAAACGATAACTACGTTGATTCATGGGGCGGGGTTGGTTCAAAACACGGGCAAGGCGTGGCAGTTGTTTAATGAGATTCCTTTGAGAAACTTGGTGGTTGATTCATGTGCTTATAATGCTTTAATTACAACGTTGGTTAGAAATAGAGATACCGTGTCTGCACTTTCGTTGATGGATGAGATGATTGAAAAAGAAATTGAGCCGGATGGTGTAACTTATCATACAATGTTTATAGGATTAATGAGGTCGAGAGGGATTGAAGGTGTGTCTGAGCTTTATTTGAAGATGACACAGAGGAATTTCGTTCCGAAAACAAGGACGGTTGTGATGCTGATGAAATATTTTTGTCAAAATCGTCAGCTCGATTTGAGTTTAAGTTTATGGAATTACCTTGTGGAGAAAGGGCATTGTCCTCATGCTCATGCTTTAGATCTTTTGGTAACTGCGTTATGCTCAAGGGGTTTGGTTCAAGAGGCTTTTTTATGCTCCAAGCAAACATTGGAGAGAGGAAGATATATGAGTTCTACAGCGTTTCTAATGTTGGAGAGGTTTTTGAAGCAATCGCGCGAAATGGACAAATTAAAGGAGCTTGACCAGATGATTAAGAAATTGCAAAGCGTCTTGCCACCATCTAGAGGACATGCCACTGGTATTTCTAACGGTATTTCTAACTCCAAGGTTATAATGTAGCATCTATTTCTAACTCCAAGGTTATAATGTAGCATCCTTTTCATTTCAAATACAAATTATGTTGCCACCAGCTTTTGGTGAATTTTTTCCGGTATAGTAATATGTGTAATTCTTTAACTTATGATTGAATGAATAGGTACTTCATTATAGCCTCAAGTGACAACGCTAACGCAGTTTCATTTTTTTCTAGCCATCTAAATATTTTTGTTTATTTGGTTTGGGCTAGTGATTTATTGTTAAATCTATTCCATTCATGATCATTTAGGGCCTATTTAGATTAACATCTTTGAGTTTATTTACGAACTTAAATACTTGTAAGATAGTTTCAAAGACTTTGTAGAAATAGTTTATGACATATCCATAAGCTGTATGTAGCTTATTTCCATAACTTCTTTCAGATAACTTATGAGAACAGTTTATAGTTTATATAGTAACAGTTTTACTTTATTTTATCTTTTGTTATATTAATAGCTTATACTTAAACCCTTGTATGAATTGCACTTATACTAGAAGCGTTTATGCAATAAGTACTTAAGTAAGTTGTTTATCCAAACATATTAGAAGCGTTTATGCAATAAGCACTTAATAAACTAGGTAGCTTACAACAAATTAGAGGATAAAACTAATTGTCTAGACAGAGAAGTCCCTCAATTATAACAAAACTCTTCATTCAAACTTCAAAGTTCAAAGGTCATTTTAAAAGCGTTCTTGTCAAATGCTCTCTAGCTGAAGCCCATGCTTGAGTTAGTGTCTGCAATATGAAAAGTTATGCCAGGCCGAAGATCAATATAAAATGATATGTTTACCATAAAATCTAACCGTCAAAACTCCGTGTTAGTTTGACACTGGTAATAGTTTGAGAAAATAGAAGTGAATGTATGCAATCACTAGTGTCCATGTCGTTGCTTAAAAAAATGTTAGTATCATGCTGTTGGCAGGTCAAACACGTATTCAATCTGAAGTGTCATTAGCACGTTACTGACATAAAGTAAACTGAAAAATTGTTGCTCTACCTGCTCAGACAACGGAGAGTCAGCGTCGATGTTATGGGAGGTAACTTTTTCAGCAATAAGCGGTCCATTTGTTTCGAGTATCATCCTTCAAGGGAGGAAATATCTATGTTTACAAACGAATAGAACTCGTAAAAGTAACAAAATGCGATTAAAAACAAATGCATACCCTCCATCAACAATCTCATCAAGGCATAAAAGAATGAGATCCAAGTTCTCAAGTGCTTCCCTTTTGTCAACATTATTCCTATAAATGATAGGAAAAAAATAATATTCAAAATAGATGTATGATGAATAAAGTTGCATCCATATTTGACATATAGATATAAAATTACAACTAAAATACCTCAACAGAAGGGTGATTGCATCATAGAGTCCCTGAAGAACTGAAGCTAAAACAATCTCGTTTTCATCGTCGCTGCCAGTGACAAAGAAATGCAGGTCTTGTACAAACTTGTAAATAATGATATTGTCGTCAAGCAATGTTATCTCAGCTGTAGATAATGCCAAACGACATATCAGCTACAAACTTGTAAATAATGATATATTGTGATCTGTGTTAAACTCTGCAATGTAATGTTTACCTTCTGTGCGAGCATTTGTTTTAAGAGTTTTGGTGAACACGAACTTCTCAAAAGCTAGTTTTGAACTGTTTGTTGGCCAGTCATCTGAAAAATACTTTACTGCAACCCTCTTTCCCTCTGAGTCTAACAGAAGGATATTCTTTATCATAGGACATGAACCCTACAAATCAAACAGTATACCAACAAGCCAAAAAAAGTGTCATAATGATGATACTTATGGCCAATTGATGTTTATTCTGTGATCAATTTATGAAAATTCAGTTATAGATTTATCAATTGATGCTATAGTTTACAAGCAATAATCAAACAAATCCAACATTGAAATAGACAGTGATGATTCTGTGGTATTGACATCTCTGAAAAATGATATGTATGTGTCTGTTCGGTGTCTGAAACCAACACCGACCCTTGTGATTATGTTTATTCTATTCACTTTTTAAAATTAATATCGGTGTTGGCGTGCCTGCGTCGGTCGTGTTCGTGTTTCATAGATTGATGATTCATTCAACTAGTAATAACAAGCTATACATTGTAATTTAATTAAAATCCATATGATAGAAACCATAGAATGTTCATAATTGAAAATGAAGAGAAAGAAAGAGAGATACATACATGAGATCCCATTTTGGAGAAACTGTAATTTAGTGACTTTGGAGATGTAGATGTAGGTAAATCTTAATGTGATAATTGAGATATTGAATTTGGTTGAGACAAGGTTGATTTGGTAAATACAAATATTGATACCTTTGTCATAGCCAGAATCTTTGTTCAAACTAACTAACTCTGAAAATTTCAAATGAAAATGTTTTTTTTTTTCTAGTTTTTTTTTTTTTTACAATTTAGTTTTAAAATCAAATCATGTTTGATTCAATTTATTTAGATTCTAATTTTTTACAAACTTAATCAAACATATCTTAAAATTGTTGAGCAATGATATTTAGGCAAAATCAAAATTGGCACTACACATATACACATTCAACTTAAGTTGATTTGATTACAAGAGAGTGAAAAATTAATAAAATAATTTCATTCATATAATATATGAGTGAAAATCAAACAAATCCAACAATAAATTGTCTTTTTTTTCTTCTTTCAGTTTATTTTTTACTTTTTTTTTTTTGTTTGGGTATATTTGTTTGTATGGTTATTGTGGTTTAAATTGTATTGAAAGTTTAAGGTATCATTTAGATAATTTTTTTCGGTTGTAAAAGTTACTTTTAAGTTAAAGTTGAAAGTAAGAGTTTTACACAATTTTTTTTCTTTCAAATAACCATATATATTTTTTTAAAATTTCCTAAATAATCACATTTTTAAATAATTTACCAAAATAACCACATTTAAAAAAATTAAAAATTTCACCACACAGAGGATGCATCACTCTTTGTGGCGCATGCATTCATTTTTAGGAGGAGGTGCCACACTGCATGGCGCATGCTCCCCTGTCAAGCCATGGAGTGAGGCACATGCACTTAACCTTTAAGTGCAGTATCCGTTCAATGCGGCTATTTAGTTGTTTTAGATTTTTTTTATTTCTTTCTTTTTTAATTTTTTAAAAAATAAATAAAAATAAAAATATTTTATTATAACATTCATCGAAAAAAGAAATTACAAGACGTTTGAATATTTTTTTTACTGACGTCCTCCACCTAAACGCCTGCCGACAAAATAAAAACGCCCCCGTGTTTGCCTTTGAGGTCTCTGATTCTGATCTTCATGACATGGTTCTTGCATGTTCTGATTCGCCTAAGGCAGAGATGCTTGATGCGATGGTCCTAGGACAATAGTCAGATCAAACAATTCGTCGACCATTTCTCCCTAACTTGCGGTGCTTCCAAAGAGATTTCTGTCCATGTTGTCAAAGTTGGGTCGCCTTGGTTGGGTTACTTGTGGGTGGGGTGGTTGGTAGAACATGGATGATGAACCGTGTTGGAAGTGAAACAATTGGTCTTGTGGAGTTTGAAAGACATTTGATGCTTGGGTGCTTCAGTGGTGTGATGTTTGGTCGTACATTGGTTTACATCTATGGTAGGAATGTGAGGTGTCATATTTGTCATCAGTGCTGTGGTAGGATGTGGTGACAGCATATTGTAGGTGGCGATAAGGGTGTTATTCTGGGGTTTGAGTTTGTGTGTGTGGCATGAAATGTTGGCGGGTTTGGATGGATGTGGTGGGGTACCATTGTTGTAATTGGGTGGTTTGACAATGTTGTTGGGTTTGGTATTGTTCTTGGGTTGGTTATGGGTTTGGTTGTTGGGCGTATGATGAAGCACTTTGGCATTGATCGATCAAATATGTTAGGGGAGACAGAAACAAATTTGTAGAAACCGATATATACCAACTCATATATTCGCGAGTTGGTCTAACATCTCCCTGCCAGATTGGGTCATTTAGGACCAGTTCACGTCGGTGCCTCCATTGACGACATTCATTTCTTACAAAGTCTCTTAAATTAGGAATTCTCAATTGGTTATCCAGTCTTAATTGGTGCCATTGTCCCAAACATGTTGGGGGATCCGGTATACCTTGTTGCATGCCAAATTGGAGCTTCACACAGTCACTATGTTGCATCTCCACAGTAGTGAACCTGGTGATTGCTGTTTTTTCAGTCCAAACAGCAGCATCATATGGGTTAACCTCATGGTCGGGACCCAGATATGGCCTTCAGACAAACTGTAGGAATCAAATTTAATCGCAAGTTATTATTAAACTATATTTAGAGGTGTCGAGTTGTAATGCCTCATTGGGTTCAACATGATCTAGAAGATTTCAATAGACCACTATTGTGTTTCTGGGAGTTTTTTTGTAATTCATCTTGGAACGGACCACCTACGAATAAAATAGTGTAAATAAAATAATTATTGATGTTTATACTATTGATAAGTGCAAAAATATCGTTATTTTGTATATATAATTTGTGGCACTTATCGATACTTTTTGTTTATAGCGTGTGAATAATCTTCGCTTTTTGTGTAAATATGTATACTTTGTGTATTATTGTTTAGTGTATTTGTGTACCATTTGATAGTTTTCTATTCATTTTGTAGGTATTGATGCGTATTTGGAGCATGAGCAATAAAGTGTCGAAGACACCGCTTCAAACGCGCGATTTTGAGCAACTCATAAACGAATAAGGCTCAAAATCAAAGAATAATAAACCATCAATTTGGTTGATATTTAGTCATTGTTATATAGGATATTGAATAAGCTTTCCAACGCTTCGAATCGGGCACAAATCGAAGTTATGGTTCTCAAGTTATGGTAATTTTACTAAAGCTGAATTTTTTTTATAGCACAGACCGCACGACGCGCCCTCCCAGCGTGCGACGCGCACTTTGCCGGTTTCAAAGTGTATAAATAGGGGGAAAAAATATTTTTTTAGGTTATGATTTTGGGGTATTTGTTCCCAACTCCATCAACCTTCATTTTTTGGTCTAGATAGCTTAGAAAACAACATTGGAGCTTGCATACGGATGATCCGGAGTCGGATTTCTCATCAATCAGAGCTGACAACCCATGAGATGTTTGGTTCTTCTTCATTCTTCTTTGTGTATTTCTCTTTTGTTGGGTTTTGTTTGTAAGTTTTCTCTGAACCTATGTATATTTGTTACTCTATTGTATAAAGTTTGCTTTACAAATCTTTCTCGGTGTTTCCTTGATCTTTTTGCTTAAATGCTTTGGATTTGTGTTGTTGTAGAAATAGACATCACAAGTCTTGATTAGGGGGGCATCTGTTAGCTTTAGATTCTAGAGATAAGATTGAGGTTAACATCCACATAATATCGGAGTTTAATGCTTCTGTGTTGTTCGATCGGTTGAGACATCGTCGAAATAGCAATATAGTTGAACTCTAACCGGTGTTGCAGAAATGGACATTGATATGAGGGATATGTGGTGATTTTGATGAGTATTGTAGATTGAGTGCGGCGGAGTGATAAATCGAAGTTTGTGAGGAGTAGTTTATTTTCAAATCAGATAAGTTATTCTTTATCAAGAATGAATTCTTTTTTATGTTCATAAGTTTAATTTCCGCATTTACCGTTTTAACCTATTTTAACCCAAACTCAAGAACGGGAGAAATTATCAAACAGCGATTCGATAACCACTAATCCCCGTGGAGAGGATATGATAAAACTAAATTAATACTTACTTTTTATTGCCGCTTTACCGCTTCAACAACTATTAAGTAACTAAATTGAATAATGTTGTTAACTTACTTTGTCGCGTAGGGGAACCTAAATGGCATGTCGTTGTGGGGAGCGAATGTCGGTATTCTCGACCAACCCATGTTTGCAGCAAAAAGCACAGGAATAAAATGAACATGTATCGTTAACCTCATTTTTACACAAAGAACTATAAACATGGGCCAAAACAGCTGAACCCTAACTATATGTGTTTATTTTATCGAAATCTCGTAACAATGGTAAGTACATGAAATTTGCATTATTACCAGTTGTTTCAGAAAAAAGACCAAATAATTTCATAATATAACATCGAGCCTTAATTATTTTTTCTTCCTCGGCAGAATCTTCAGTTAATATTATTTTTGTGTAATGTTCATTAAGGAGCACCCAATAGAATTGGTTTCAATTAGAGGAGCACCCAATACTTCCTCGCATATGGCGGTATCTTGATTGACTCGACCATATTAACAGCCTTACCTCACATATGTTATGTCTTTGACTATGCCATTTTCGATCTTTTGCACTTGTTAATATTATGCTATATACAACTGTAGTGATTGAAGAAGTTTGAGAGGTTCCCATAGTCCATCTCAACAAAAAATCAAGTTCTTTCCACTAATACTCTATGCCTTTCCACTAATACTTTATGCCTCAGTTGTCTGGACGGGTATATATCCACCAATACTATAACAAAACCATTGGGTGAGTCTTGTATAGGCTTGTTAGAGGCATCATCCATATAGATTGGGCTTCTAGTATTAGCTATAAAAAATAATATCTTAAGCATCTAGTATGTTGGTGTAGGTTCTAGACGTCGATGATTTTTTGATTGAATTAATTTTTTTTACCATGCTTATTATAGAAAATATTTTTTTCTTTATTGTATTTGTTTTCAAATTAATAAAGTGATTATAATAGTTAATTCGTTTAATGGATCATGACATAATTGAGAGACACCATGATGTCATTCTAAAATTATCCTTAGTCTAATCTTATCGTCAATATGACAACAAAAATGCGCAGAAATTATTTTGTGAGTAGACTAATATAATATCTCACAAGTCACAAATATGAGATATGAAGTCTTCTTACATGTATAAATATTAGAAGTATTATTTATATTGGATTCATTCACCACAAGAGTACTACATAGGGTGTTATGTAAGTATCATAAGTTATTCTTATAGTGATAGTTGTGTATGCAATCCTTTGACCTAAAATTACTATACTCCTTACATAAAGAGTTGATCACTTTAGTTCCGTAAAATATTGTCTATAACAAGTCAATTATAAACTCATTTAATTGGGTGCTTAACGATTCATATGGAAGGACGTAAGTGACCTAAATAAGATTTTCCCATCCTACATATGCATGAGTAATATCCGTGACACCTTGAGTAAGTACAATTGTAAAGTGCATGATCATCTTGAAAGAAGTCAATATGGGGATATTAAGCTTATTTACTGTTACTAAGCATACTTGTATATCCATAAATATAATATTGAACTATACAAGAGAGAGAGAGAGAGAGAGAGAGAGAGAGAGAGAGAGAGAGAGAGAGAGAGAGAGAGAGAGAGAGAGAGAGAGAGAGAGAGAGAGAGAGATTAAATAAATTAACAAAATTCATTTTATGATTTGGTGGTGCATTCTTAGGATGCACCAACACTAATTAAAGAAGCACGATACACCATAAGCTACACAACGTGTATAAATGGTTGTATAAATAGAACATTTACACTAAAATGACAATCACTTATTCATAAATTCTAAAAACCCTAACCACACAAGGATTATGAGTTCTTGTTCTCTTTATGACTTCTGTTTATTCACAACCAACATTCTATGTAGATGAATCTCTCGTTGTAGATTTTGTTCTGTGGGCTGAGTAGAGGAACAACCGTTCATGTTGTGCTCATTATCACTCTGTTTCGACTATTAAAGGTTCTGCTTACAAGAGGTAGTCAAATCGATCATTTACTCATGATTATTCGTAAAGATCCATTGCAAGAATTTAATTTTTGTATTTTATCAGTTGAGCCTATAGTGAATTACCTTTACAAATTCAAATAATAATTCATAAATTCTAATCCAAACTTGAGTTGAGGAATGTTGTTGCAAACTAGGGTTAAAGTCTCTATACCAAACAAACAACTTGAAAAACATAAGTTAAGGTTCCAAGATCTTGAAACTCTAACACGCCTAACATATATTTGTGAAGAAACCTAAAATTCAAGAATTCCTTACCCTGAAAAGTTAAGCCACATTTACGAATATATTTCTTGGGAAAATATAGCTTGACTCCTAATGCTTCTAACTTAAACGAAGACGTTCGCTTATAACTTAAGGAAAATTCTTTGGCCACCTCCCAACCTTCTAGCTCACCTCTGGTGAAAAACCCAGAATACCCCTGACTTCGGAAATGAACTTCCGAAACGCAAGGAAAAGGTGTTTTCGGAGATGCATCTCCGAAAAGCGTCTTTTTTTTTTTTTTTTTAAATTTGACTTATTTCGGAAATACACTTCCGAAAACACCATTTCGGAAGTTCATTTCCGAAATATTCTGCGTTTTTCAGATTAAGCAAAACAGCCCCCTCCCCCAAATCATTTACCCTAAACTTCTTCCAAACTCACACCCCAAGAGATTTTTGTGCAAACCAGTTCCAAGCTACCTCAAAGCCTCCATCTACTTGCTCTATTACATTCAAAAGTCCTCCAATCCATTCAATTGGTAAGCATTTTGATTTTTAGATCTATGATTAAAATGTATATTAGGGTGTTTACAAATAGCAAAAATTGTATTAGGTTATGTTTATACTGATATTTAGGATGTTTAGAATGTGTAGAAATAAGTTTGATGTTTGGTTTAGGGGTCTGCCATTGGAGGCTGCAGAGAAGTTCTGCGAAGGGGTGTTTCGGAAGTTCATTTCCGAAAACACCTCCATCCCAGTTTTCGGAAATGAACTTCCGAAATGTATCAGAAGTTCAAATTTTTTTGTTTTTTATTTTGTCTCGCATATTAATCGATTTCAATTGTTTACAGGAACATGTCAGGCAACCAACCAGCACGAATCAGACAGGGAAATTCAAGTTTGTGCTAATCATATTCAGTTGCGAGTGGCTGATAAGGATCTACACCACTTTTATCTTCCCAATTGACCGTAACTGAAAATGATTAGCACGAACTTGAATTTTCCTTCCCAATTCGTAACTTCGGCAGTAAGGCTCTCGATGAAGATCAGAGCCGAACTCAAAGAGAACAGAAATAAAATGTGTGAGTATAGAAAAAGAGTAAAGATGGAGAATGATTCGGATGTGATTGAAAAAAAATGGCAACCAACCAGCACGAATCAGACAGGGAAATTCAAGTTTGTGCTAATCATATTCAGTTGCGAGTGGCTAATAAGGATCTACACCACTTTTATCTTCCCAATTGACCGTAACTGAAAATGATTAGCACGAACTTGAATTTTCCTTCCCAATTCGTAACTTCGGCAGTAAGGCTCTCGATGAAGATCAGGGCCGAACTCAAAGAGAACAGAAATAAAATGTGTGAGTATAGAAAAAGAGTAAAGATGGAAAATGATTCGGATGTGATTGAAAAAAAATGGCAACCAAATTATATGTCGCATATTTTATTTGGCGTTTGCGTTTAATTAAAATGCGAGACTGTTTAAGAAAAAACATAAAAAAAAACACAGCATAATTCGGAAATGAGCTTCCGAATTCACCCCCCATGAGGTGTTTTCGGATGTTCATCTCCGAACGCACCCCCCATGAGGTGTTTTCGGAGATGAACTTCCGAATAAAGGAAATTTTTTTAAAAAAAAGCGCTTCGGAAGTTCATTTCCGAAGCAGGGGTAGTTTGGGTTTTTCGCTGGGGGTGACCCCCCATAGGGAGGTGGGTAAAGAAAAAATCTAACTTAATATTCTACTATAGAGAATGTATTTGAACGTCTCTAGTCTAACTTAATATCCATTTTCACAAATCCTAATATCAATTCGATCTCCTTTAACATATGGAAGTGGTAGTTAACTAAGAGGAATATTACACACATTATTTAAATCACAATCATATATATGTCTGAAAGTTTGTTTATAAATGAAAGGAAGATGCTTATTTAAGGATGACCATTAATCAAGATGATATATAGTTAATAAAAAATAATTAATTTTATCTTGAAGGAGGAATTTAATTAGAATTTTTCTCTTATCGCAAATTCTTTTTGTGCATTAAATTACAACTCTTTTGATTTTGCACGCGATAAATATCTTTTAATAATTAAATTTGCATTAAAAAGATTTATATATTAATATTTACAAATATTATAAACTCGTAAAATATAGCAATATAAAATAATTTTACTTTCTTTGATTTTAAATCTGAAAAATTTAAGTCAACAAAATAAATTTTTTTGTAGACCGAAATTTCTTTTATAATATGACGAAAGAAAATATATAAGATAGGGGGTATGCACAATACATACCCAACAAAGGAAATTATTATTTTGATTTAAAAATTAAAGAATTAATAAATATACACTTAAATATATTATTTTCTAAAATAATAATTTGATGATAATAATATAATAATAATAATAATAAGATAAAGAATATAGTAAAGTTTACATTTCTTAATAACAATACAATTTCCATTTTTACTTATTCACTTTTTATTTTATTTTAATAATAATTATAATTATAATTATAATTATTATTATTGTTTTGTGTAGAAGAACTACAACCAGGCACTTTCTTCTTCTTCTTCTCGGTTCAGATTTTTTCTGAAGGAGGTGCTTCTCTCTTTCTCTCCAAAATTCTCGATCCATTTCCTCAACCCGACCCGAATCCAGATCCAATTCACCATGTACGGATTCGAAGCTCTCACCTTCAACATCCATGGCGGTTACCTTGAGGCAATCGTCCGCGGTCACCGTTCCGGTTTACTCACCACCTCCGATTACAACAACCTCTGCCAATGCGAAACGCTTGATGATATCAAGATGCATCTCTCCGCTACCGAGTACGGTCCTTATCTCCAAAACGGTGCGTTTTTTGGTTTTTCCCCGATCATTGATCGAAATTTGTGATTTATCGATCAATTGATCAGAAATATTTCGATTGCGATAATTGATTCAATTGTTTGTTGATTTGAAATGCTGATGCCTGAAGAATTATCATGAAAATTTAGATTATATATGCTTGTTTTGATTTGTTTAATTGTGATTTGGTTACTGTTATTTTAGATATTTGATCTGCTATGAATGAAAGACGGATGTAGTTTATGATTGTATCATCTTATTGTTGTGAACTTCAATAAGATCTTGTTTATTTTTTTACGTATTATATTTGTTGAGAAGTTATCTGATTATCTCTGAAGCACCGACATCTCTGAATAGGTTGGTGTCAGAAACCATCACCAACACTTGTAATTATGTTTAATTTTTTTATTTTTCAAATTATTACCGTGTTAGTGTTGGTGTCGTGTTTCCTGTGTTTGTGCTTTATAGACTGTTATTGCTGTAGGTTTAGTTCAATTGTATGTGTATGTTTGGTTATGCGGTGACAAAAATTGATTTTGAATGAATTGATTCTGAATAATTTTGATTTTGATTAAAAGTGAGTTGAATGTAAAGTGATTTATGTTTAGATATATTTATTTAAAAGGTGTATGTTCATCTCTGAAGCACCAGACCTCTGAAAAGGTGTCTGTATAAGCAATTGACACCGATATTTGTACTTAAGTTTAATTTATTATTATTTTCTCAAATTATTACTGGTTGACGTTTCGGTGTCGTGTCGTGTTTCCGATGTCATTTTCGGTGTCCGGGCTTTGTAAACGGTTATTGCTGCAGGTTTAGTTCAGTTGTCTTTGTTGAGTGCAGATTTTCATAAATGATTGATTTAATTTTCAGTTTAATATTAGGATTCTTAGTATTGATACAAGGGTATATATTTTAGATATTTGATCTGCTATGGATGAAAGATGGACGTAGTTTATGATTTTAACATCTTATTGTTGTGAACTTCAATAAGATCTTGTTTATTTTTTGAATATATTTGTTGAGCAGTTAGCTGTTTATCTCTGAAGCTCCAACACCTCTGAAAATGTGTGCTTGTGTCAGAGTCGGTGTCAAAAACAAACACTGATATTTGTGATTACGTTTAATTTATTTAATTTTTCAAATTATTACTGGTCGATGCGTCATTGTTGGTGTCGTGTTTCCAGTGTTCGTGATTTATAGATTGTTATTGGTGCAGGTTTAGTTCAATTGTCTCTGTTAAATGAAGATTTTCGTAAATGATTGATTCAATTTTCAGTTTATTATTAGGTGTCCATGCTTTATAGACTGTTATTGGTGAAGGTTTAGTTCGTTCATTTGTCTTGTTGAATGAAGATTTTCGTAAATGATTCATTCAATTTTCAGATTATAATTAGGATTATTAGTATTGATACATGAGGGGATATTTGGTGATAATATGTAGTTTAAATTATTGATTTATGCTGATGGATGATGAGTTACTTGTTGCAGAACCTTCTCCGTTGCATACCACAACAATTGTGGAGAAATGTACTCTTAAGCTGGTTGATGATTACAAGCACATGCTATGCCAAGCTACTGAACCATTGTCAACCTTTTTAGAATATATCACGTATGTGAATTTTGTATTTTCTTTTTGCTCTGTTAGTGTATTTACATGAATATATCCCAAGTCTATTAACATAACACCAGCACTTCAGATTGAAAGCGTGTCTGGTGTCTGACACACTATCAATCGTATTGTGGTTTCCACTTTTCGGTGCACCTGTCTGTAAGTAAAGCTGAAATCAATATATTTCCCTTTTTACTATGCAGATATGGTCACATGATAGACAATGTTGTTTTGATTGTTACTGGCACCTTGCATGAGAGAGATGTCCAAGAACTTCTAGAAAAATGCCATCCACTGGGCATGTTTGACAGGTACCCTGATTTCTATGCATTTTTCAGTATATGATGTCGGCACATAGAATATTGATTTTACTTCTTTCATTTTTTCTGGTGGGATTCTCCTCAGTATTGCTACTCTGGCAGTTGCTCAGAATATGCGAGAGCTTTACAGGCTGGTTCTTGTTGACACTCCTCTGGCTCCATACTTCTCTGAGTGCATTACATCAGAGGTAAATCACTTATCCAGAAAGTGTTGATTATTGTAGAATTATAGTTCTATATCTACCCCTAATTTTTATACTATACAATAGATTGTGATAAAAGTGTACTGTAAAATTATTGAAAAATTAAAGGCAACTAGCTAGGTTCCCATCTAGAAGACAACACTTTCATACTATTTGCATTATTGGTTTTGTTACTTTATAGTTTTATTGTCGTAGCCTCACATGTTTATATGCAACTGGTTTATTTCTTTGATGTATGCGCTCATGGTTCTGGTTTATTTCTAGGACTTGGATGACATGAACATTGAAATAATGAGGAACACTCTTTACAAGGCATACCTTGAAGATTTTTACAGATTCTGTCAGGTGAAGGGTCTGAGTCTTTTTTTTTTGTCAGCTATTTAGTTGCATTCCCTTGTGATTTCGCCCTGACTTTCTTCAACTTCAATGTTATTCCCAAACAGAAACTAGGTGGTGCTACTGCTGAGATAATGTCTGACCTTCTAGCTTTTGAGGCTGATAGAAGGGCTGTGAATATTACCATCAATAGGTAGATCACTTACAAGGTTTTTAATAGTTTTTTTTGTTTATCTAGATACTTGCATAACTAGCATCCCTTGGTTTCTGCTTTGTGCAGCATTGGTACTGAGCTTACCAGAGATGACCGTAGGAAACTGTACTCTAACTTTGGTTTGTTGTAAGTTCTTATCCTTCAGTTATTTAAAAAAAAAAAATTCAATATACTGCTTTGTAATACTTCTTTTACTAACGACTGAATTGTTTAAAACAGCTACCCATATGGTCATGAGGAACTTGCCGTCTGTGAGGACATTGATCAGGTATATTTGCATCTCAGTTATATGATATGTTAGGTTGGTATATTGGTGGATATATGGTGTTTTCCATCTTTCTATATGTATGTTTCTTAGGCTCTTCTAGATTGTGTTTGGCAGGGTGGTAGATTTGTATTTATTATTAGTTGCCAAGTCAGTGTAATATGCTGCAATTATATTATATGTCTTATCTTTGATTTAAGTATTGTTATATGACTTTAACCTCTATTATCAGGAGATTGTCCTACTTGCAGATGATTCTTGTTTTAGGCATCTCTTTCAAACTTTCAGCTAATTTTTTGAGGACTTTTATCTTCTATTTTCGAGGCTTATATGTTTCGATTGCTTGTTATTTCATTTGTAATCTTTAGTTGCTTTTGACTACCGATTTTCGAAGGGTCTTGTGTAGTTGAATTGTTTATTATCCTTTTGTGCTGGTATCTGCCGTGAAATATTTGAAAATCACTTTAGCTATTTATAGCGTCCACTTATTTCTAGTTGATTTCTTTAGTTGTGCTATTTGGAACCTAATTCTCTTACATGCTGCCCATGTAGGTTCGTGCTGTTATGGAAAAATACCCTCCTTACCAATCTATTTTTGCCAAGCTGTCATATGGAGAGAGCCAGATGCTTGACAAGGCATTCTACGAGGAAGAGGTCAAGAGGCATTGCTTAGCATTTGAGCAACAGGTCTATTCTTTATCTGTTCAGAATATCATAATTTTTGGTTCACATAGCATATAATTTTAAATTTGAATGGTTGCTGGATCTTTTTCTACCAAGTGATATGAAACGGAAGAATCATAACACTAGAAGGAAATTGATTGGCTCAAAATATAAATATTTGCGTTATTCTTCACTGAGCCGTCCTAATTTGTCTGTATTGCAGTTTCACTATGCTGTGTTCTTTGCATATATGAGGTTAAGGGAGCAGGAGATCAGGAATCTTATGTGGATTTCAGAATGTGTGGCTCAGAATCAAAAGTCCAGAGTTCATGACAGTGTCGTCTTCATATTTTAGTCTGAATATTCTTTGTGATAGCTTGTATGTTGGTTTGGACAAATTGTTATGTAAACTTTCTGCATTCTGCGTCCGAGTTGCCAATCGATAGAGACTAGACAATCACTATTTAGAAGATTGTGATACCAATAAGTAAATTCTTACGCTGAAGAAATCTTCTGTAATATAGAAGGGAGATCTTTTGTCAAATTTAATTAAAATATGTTCAGTTTTAAAAACACTACATTGAATTTGTATGTTGTGAATTGTGATATTTATAATAAATTTTCTTATGGAATAAACTTGATAGCTTGGTCCATGCATTGCTTTCTTAATTACTTCTGTTATTTAGATCATTAGGGCCAAGGAGTATGAACTATGAAGATTGAAGATTGCCACATTTTGTCTTTCACTTTCTTTGAATGTGATTTTATTGATATGCATAAGGAAAATATATATGATGACATGAAGGCTTTTTATTATGAAATAAAATAAACAATTCAATACTCTTCCCTCTTCCATAGTCCTCTATTTATCCTATTTTTAATTTATTTTTACAGTTAAAAGTTTTGAATTTTGTTTTGAGTTGATGAAATGTGGTGGAATGAAGCAATACAAGATGAAATAGAATAAATTTCTATTCTTCTATAAGAGTGATGAACACCATATTGAATTATATAGTGAGATTTATAGCTTATGTATTAATTTTATAAAGAATATACTATGTTATGTTCTATTCTATTTTAAATAGGTTAAGGAATATACTATTTAAAAATATTGATTCTTAACACTCTTTTTTAAGCTAGATCATATGAGCTGAGCTTGTTAAATGTAATCCACTTGAGAATCCCTAAGAGATTTAGTGAATCTGCAAGATTTGTTGTTTATTTTGGTGAACTTCCTATTTTTTCGTAATAATTCAGACAAACAAGCAACAAAATACATATGAGAACAACATACTGTTATTGATAGGCATTCATAATGAAAGGAGACAACAACATATGAGAATAAAATACAAAAGAAAGAGAAAAAGATTCTTTTAACTAGAACCTTTTAAGCCACCAAGGTACTTGTGAGCTATAACTGATTCCCAATGCCACTCCAGCAACAAGACCACCTACATACCCAATCAGACTTACTTTCCATCCAATTTCAAACAAAGATTCTGAGTCATGGTCATCATTAGAGGCTGCAGGCCCTGGATGCTCTTTACACTTCTTTGACAATTGGTTCCCACACAAACCTTGGTTACCCTCAAATGAGTTGCCTTGGAATGTAGAAAACTATTCATTTTGTGGTATAGGTCCTGTGAGATTGTTGAAGGACACATTAAAGAACTCCAGAAAGGTGAGTTGTGTCAACTCTTGGGGAATCTTCCCCGAAAGACTGTTGAAAGACAAGTCAAGTGCTTCAAGTTCTGAAAGCTTCCCTAAGGAAGCTGGAATGCTGCCAACAAAGTTGTTATTTGACAAGTTGAGCAAAACTAGTCCTTTCAAGTCCCCTATGATTTTCGGTATCTCTCCACTGATTTTATTGCTTGAGATATCAATCACTATCAAGCTATAAAACTCCTGAAGCTTCTTATAAACCATGACTATCCCTTTGTTTGACATTGTGAACGAATAAGAAGCATTTGCACTTACCGAATAATCTCCTGGCTTGTAGGACGCATGGAACATTGATGTTTCCTCGTACTGTAATTGACTTGTGTTGGAAGTTTTCATTGCTTTCAAACTTTGAATCATTTCTGATGGAAATGTTCCAGCGAACTCATTGTGAGATAGGTCAATGATGTGAAGCTTGAAAAGTGTGCATGTCATGTTGTCTGGGCACGTAATGTCCCCATTAAACTCATTGTCACTTAAAGCCAATACCTTCAACTCAGGTAAATCTCCTAGCCAGAATGGAAATATCAAAGTACTCTAGCAATCCACAACTGACCAATTCTTTTGGCAACTGACCGTAAAGATCGTTTTTGCTGAAATCAATTATCTTAAGGGTATTGTCCATCTTTTATGTTTGAGGAATGAGATCAGCAGACAATTTGTTCCCTTGTAACGACAGGATTTCTAGATATTGGCTAAAGTCACTTATACATGAGGGAACATTTCCACTTAAAATGTTGAATGATAATCTAAGATGAATGAGTGATTTTAGATTGCATATGGATGGGGATATTTCTCCTGTCAACGAACTGTGGGAAACCACTAAGGTTTTTAGACTTGATTTTCTCCACAACCAACTAGGTAGTGATGTTATATCGTTGTATTTCAAGCTAAGATATTCTAAATCACTAGAATATCTTATAAATGTTGGAACCTCAAGTAAATCGCATGAATCCAATAGTAAGTTTTGAATTCCAGAATCGGTCATATGGGATAAATTTTTACCGTTGTACAATGACAGTTTACTGAATGATAAATCAAGATAAAATAGATTTTCCAGCCGTAGAAACGTGTCAAGCTCTAACTTTCCAGACAAAAAAATTGTGGTTTAGGCTCAAGACAACTAAATTTGTAAGGTTCATCATCCAAGATGGAATTTCACCATTTATATTGCTATTTTTTGCAATTAATATTTCTAGTTGGGTTAGATTTGCAAAAGATAATGGGATGTCACTGCCAATGTTGAGGGAGGATATCTCCAAGACAATGAATGATGAGAGCTTACCAATCCATGATATGGTCTCAAAAGTAAATTCATTATGACCAACTCTCAAGTTTCTAAGTTTGGTAAGATTTGTCAGGGATGCAGAAGGGTCACCCCTAAGTTTGTTTCGTTGAAGATCTAGCTGCATGAGTTGTGTGAGATTGCTCAGGGAAGAAGGAATATACCCCCAAAAATGGCAACTGCCAATTGCTAGGGTATTTAAAGAACTAAGCTTTCCAATGGATTCTAGAAGCATACCATTGAAACCTGTATAATCAAGTGCTAATATGGTGAGTGAACTAGACTGAAATTCTGGCAACCTACCAATGAGATTTGGATTAAATCTCAAAGATATTGTGAATCACATGATCTGTGTGCTCATCACATTGGATGCCATCCCATGAGCAACATTCATTGCTTGCATTCCAAGATATTGTTTTAGGATAACCGAGAGGATTATCCGAAGCAGACTTATTGATGATAAAGCCTTTCTTAAATTGCCACAAGACATCACTTTCATCTTCATGACACTTTTGGTGAGTTAAAGGAAAAGATGTAGTAAATGTGAAAGAAAAAAAGAAATTGAACTGACAAAACAAGAGACCACACAAAAACCATTGTATCTGAATATTTGAAACTGGAAAGTTTGGATGAAATGGTAGACACATATTAGGTGGTTCTTATAGTAAAGAAATAGACTGCAATATAATAAATGAATATATTTTCTAATGAACTTGATTATCACAAGTCCATATCTATGTTAGGCTAATGGTGTGAGGTTTATTTGATCAACTCCAAAATAAATTTGTCCTTTGGTGTTTAAATTCAAAGAAAGGTATTTGGAGATTGGCTCTTATAGTAGAATCTGCAATTTGATTACATCTTTCTTGTAATAATTTCAAACACATGGAACTCATGCATGGACTTCTATATAACTAGCAATTTGCGCTGATTCTACGGTTCATTATTTTAAATCTCTCCAATCAATTCCATATATAGTCAATTGTAATATTTTGAATTTGGACTTTTCTTGTGCAATTTTATTTTGTATTTCACGCAGAAATTTGCGCCTTCTCTTCTTATACTCAACATTTCATAATATATGATTGTGTACACTGTCATATATAACACTCTCATGATGTACACTGTCAAATCTTTACATTAAGAGCAGTTGCTTTGAGATACTATTTATTCTTAAGAAAAATGATAATAAACTGGTCAGGTATGATTGTTTTTTTAGAAAGGTTGAGACCATCCTCTAGAGAGTTCCATTTTGAAGTTTCGTGACTATTGGAAGGGTTCTTTGGGTTAAGGAACAAACCAGTGACAAAATGAGTGGAATAGTTGACCTGAGATGATGTGCATTTAATACTTGTTTAGTTAATGAAATGCAAGAATTTTACTTGTCACCCTCTAAATTATACCTCACATCCCATTTATCATCATTTAAGAAATACTTTTGGAGAAATTAGACAATATTTCCGAATGAAATTTTTGGTAGAGCAAACAAATTTTCCGATATTGATAAATTTTTCTTGGAAATTTCATATTTACCACTGAATACGGGAAATTTAGTGGTATACTGAAATTTCCGGTGGTATAATCATTTGAAAATTTTCAAAGATCAGGATTTTACGGACATATTAGGAGGATTTTGATTGCATCGACAAATTTGTGTGGTTTAGAATGAATCGCCATTTGTATAAATAGGGGCATATGTTATAGAAAAATACATCTCAAAAAAATTCTCTTCCTCAATTTTTGATTAAGGCAAAAGTGTCTTTCAGCGGAAATAATTCTCCGGTTGATTTCAAGCTTTCAGATGGCGCCACATCTCTCGCCAATTTGATAGAAAAGTTGAATGAATGACTGCCTGATACTGATAACAGAAGGGTGCGGAAGATCGAGTTTCGTGAAGATTGGATCGATAGTAATGAAAGTGTGAAATACAACTTGATTGAGTTGAGGACTGACGAAGATGTCAAGGCCATGTGAAAATCATTTCACCGTATGATAACTAAAGGACCGATCGAGTTAGATATGCTGATAACAAGATCCGTCGACGATATAATGAAGATGTTGAAACGTCCAGAATCATCTGGTCGTACCCTATGAAGCACAGAAACCTCTAGGAGTTGGCGTGTCGCGGTGTCCGACACGCGTCGGTGTCCGACACTCGTACGACACGCGTCGAAAAAGTCAGACAAGTGTCGAAAAAGTCATACAAGTGTCCCCAAATAAATGATTTATTTTCTTTGATTTGACATTCTTTAAATCGGTGTCCAACACCTATATGACACTCATACAACATATTTCGGACAATTTAAAGAAGTGTTAAAAAATAATTTTCCTTTTTCCTTTGCTTCAACACACCTTATACATTTTTTAAGACAAATGTCACACACATCTAAAAGAATTTCACATGTATTGAAGCAATGTTATCAATGAAGATTTAAATCAATATTTTTTATTAAGATAGAGACTTTTTTAAGTAAAATCTTAGGCTGAAGAAATCTTCTGTAATATAGAAGGGAGATCTTTTTGTCAAATTTAATTAAAATATGCTCAGTTTAAAAACACACTATTGAATTTATATGTTGTGAGTTGTGATATTTATAATAAATTTTCTTATGGAATAAACTTGATAGCTTGGTCCATGCATTGCTTTCTCAATTACTTCTGTTATTTAGATCATTAGGGCCAAAGAGTATGAAGATTGAAAATTGAAGATTGCCACATTTTGTCTTACACTTTGTTTGAATATGTAAAATTTGTTGTTTCTTTTGTTGAACTTACTAGTTTTTCATAATATTTTAGACAAACAAGTAATAAAATACAAACCAAATACAGTGTTATTAAAGGCATTCATAATGAAAGGAAACAACAACATATGATAACAAAATACAAAAGAAAGAGAAGCCTTTTTAAGATCCTTTAACTTAAAAGAACCTTTTAAGCCACCAAAGTACCTGTGAGGCGTAAGTGATTCCCAATGCCAGTCCAGCAACAAGACCACCTGCATACCCAATCAGACTTACTTTCCACCCAATTTCAAACAAAGATTCCGAGTCATGGTCATCATCAGAGGCTGAAGGCCTTGGATGCTCTATACACTTATTTGACAATTGATCTCCACACAAACCTTGGTTACCCTCAAATGAGTTTCCTTGGAATGTAGAAAACTGTTCATTTTGTGGGATAGGTCCTGTGAGATTGTTGTAGGAAACATTAAAGAACTCCAGAAATGTGAGTTGTGTTAACTGTTGAGGAATCTTCCCTGAAAGTCTGTTGAAAGAAAGGTCTAATGCTTCAAGTTTTGAAAGCTTCCCTAAGGAAGATGGAATGCTTCCAACAAAGTTGTTATTTGACAAGTTAAGCAAAACAAGACCTTTCAAGTCGCCTATCATTTTTGGTATCTCTCCACTGATTTTGTTGCTTGAAATATCAATCGCTATCAAGCTATAAAACTCTTGAAGCTTATGATAAATCATGACCATCCCTTTATTTGACATTGTGAATGAATATGACAGATTTACTACCCCAGAATATTCCCCTGGGTTGTAGGACGAAAAGAATAATGACGTTTTCTCGTATTGTAATTGACTTGTGTTGGATGTTTTCATTGTTTTCCAACTTTGGATCATTTTTGATGGAAAACATCCAGAGAACTCATTGTGAGAAAGGTCAATGATGTGAAGCTTGGGAAACGTGCATGTTACGTTGTCAGGGCACCTAATGTCTCCATGAAATTCATTGTCACTTAAAGACAATACCTTCAACTCAGGTAAATCTCCCATCCAGAATGGAAATGAATCGTTGATATTGTTATGGCTAATATCAAAGTACTCTAGCAATCCACAATTAACCAATGCTCTTGGCAACTGACCTTGAAGATTGTTGTTGCTAAAATCAATCATCATAAGGGTATTTTCCATCTGGTATGTCTGAGGAATGAAACCAGACAAATTGTTCCCTTGTAACGCTAGAATTTGTAGATGTCGGCTAAAGTTACCTACACATGAAGGAACATTCCCGCTTAAACTGTTGAACGCTAATTCAAAATGGACGAGCGATTTGAGATTGCATATGGATGGGGATATTTCTCCTGTCAACGAATTGTGGGAAACATCTAAGTTTTGTAGACTTGATTTTCTCCACAGCCAACTAGGTAGCGACGTTATATTATTGTTGTACAAACCAAGAGATTCTAAATCACTAGAATATCTTATAAATGTTGGAACCTCAATTAAATTGCATGAATCTAATAGTAAGACTTGAATTCCAGAATCGGTCATATGGGATAAACTTTCACCGCTGTACAATGACAGTTTATTGGATGATAAATCAAGATAATTTAGATTTTTCAGCTGTAGAAATGTGTCAAGCTCTAGCTTTCCAACCAAAAAATTGTTGGGAAGGCTCAAGATAGCTAAATTTGTTAGGTTCATCATCCAAGATGGAAGTTCACCCTTTATATTGCTATTATCTGCACCTAACATTTCTAGTTGGGTTAGATTTGCAAAAGATAATGGGATGTCACTTCCAATATTGAGTGAGGATATCTCCAAGACAATCATTGAGGAGAGCTTACCAATCCATGAGATGCTCTTGAAAGTAAATTCATTATAACCAACAAACATGATGCTTAGTTTGGTAAGATTTGCCAGGGATGCAGAAGGGTCGCCACAAAGTTTGTTACCTTGAAGGCTTACCAACATGAGTTGTGTGAGATTGCCAAAGGAAGAAGGAATATACCCCGAAAAATGGCAACCCTCTATTGTTAAGATATTTAAAGAACTAAGCTTTCCAATGGATAGAGGCAGTGTACCATAGAAACCTGTCTCATCTAGTCCTAGCTTGGTGAGTGAACTAGACTGGAATTCAGGCAACCTACCCTTTAGATTTGGATTAAATCTCAAATCCAAAATTTTCAAGTTTGGGAGATGAAATACTCCAACTGGAAATTCACCATACAATTCAGAATTGTAAAGACGTAGTTCTTGCAACGAAGTTAGATTTGTGACTGTGTTTGGTAAAAGGGATGAAATAGTCACATAACCAAGTCGAAGTATCTCAAGTTTTGTTGAGTTTTGAATTATGTTTCTGAGATTGGATTGTTTTAGTTGCAACAAATTGACTACACTCGATCCATGATGTGGTGCATTGTTGTAGCTTAGATCAAGATACAACAATTTGGACAACTGTGAAACTTGTGGTGGAATTTCTCCAGAAAATATGGCATGAGAAAGATTCAAATATCTCAGTTGTGAAAGCTCGCCTATCTTAGGTGGGATTTGAGAGTAATTGAAGTGATTGTCAGAAAGATCAAGATGTCGAAGGTGTACAAGGCGAAAGAGAGTGCTATTTGTATCCATTGTACCATAGAGTTGGCTGCTACTAAGATCAATGTGAAACACATGATCTGTGTGTTCATCACATTGAATGCCATCCCAAGTGCAGCAATCGGTGCTTGCATTCCAGGATGCTGTTTTAGGATAACTCAGTGGATTATCCGAAGAAGCAGTCATATTGATGATAAAGCCTTCCTTGAATTGCAACAAGGCTTGACTTTCATATTGATGACACTTTGGGTGAGTTAAAGGAAAAGATGAAGTAAATGTGAAAGAAAGGAAAAGAAAGTGGAGTGACAAAACAAGAGACCAGTGAAACAACATTGTATGTTAATGTTTTAAACAGGAAAGTTGGGATGAAATAGTAGACACATATTAAGTGGTTCTTATACAAAAATAATGGACTGCAATACAAAAAATGAAAATGTTTTCTAGTGAACTTCATTATCATAGACCGTGCATTTTGGTTTAGACTATCAAATGTCCATATCTTGTGTTAGCCCATTGGTGAAGCTAACTTGATCAACTCCAAATTAAACTTTGTCTTCTCTCTTCATATATTCCACATTTCATTATTTGGCCGCATGCATAAAACTTCAATCTTGTTCCAGTGCTAACTTGTGCCTCCAATGCATAGCTTAAAAACATATAAATAAAAAATTTATGTTAAATACAGAAATTTTATTTTGAAAATTTGCAATTAATTTTCTATTGCTTTTTTCCAACATAAATGTTCAATTTGCGTTTCTCAACGCGTGCTCTTAAAATATAAGTTAACATTACTCTAAAATAATTTATCTAATCAATTTTTTTTATTATATTGTATAGTTAGGTTATTATTATTTTTAAAGATCAAATAATATTTTACTAAAAATGAGCAAAAGTTCATTAAAAGATATAAAAGGTACAAGAACTATTAGAAAATAGTCAAATTATACTGGAATGACATAATTACAACAAAATTGTAGTTCGATATTTAATTAGAAAATTATTAGTTGAAAGACTTAATTTAAAGTATTAGAAAAATTAGTAGAAACTGTTTTGAAGCAAATTGAAACTGAACCTAAAACAAAAACAAATCGAAAATGAAAAAGCTAAAAACAAGTTTAAATTTTTTTATTAAAAAAATCGAGAAAGAAACCGTCCAGCTCTTTAATAAATGGTTCAATTTGAGAAAAACAATCTTCTAATGATTTGGTACGGTTCACAATTCTGAACACTTTCATCAAACTAATTATAATTCGATTCGGTTCAAAGTAAATAGAAACGATTTGATTCTGATCGCATAACCTTTTACTATGGCTCAATTTTTTTGTACTGAACTCTACCATGAATAACCTTACTTTTGCCGATTCTATAAGCAACACCAACTATGTTTGATTCGTGTTCCCCTGGATGTGTCACGGGTTATCCTTCAAATAGAACAGGGTACAAATATTATAATCCTCTCATTCGAAAGTACTTGTTTCTAAAGATATCATATATCACAAAAAAAATTCATTAGGAAAAAAAATTCAATGTCTAACATCTTGTCTTCATTAGGAAAAAAATTCAATGTAATAATACAAATTATTGTATGGAGGTAAGTCGTTGACTCTTCAATTAATGGTCATTACTACAAATAATACATTTTATGATAATGATTTTACCTCACATAATAAAAAAGAGAAATGCTAGCAATACTCTCTTTTCAACACTCTCTCCAATATTTACTTTTTTATTGGTTGAAACATGTGTAGGTCCTACCACTTTATGTGAGATCCATTTCCAAAGTGAGGGACCCACACATGTTTCAACCATTAAGAAAATGAGTATTGAAAAGAGAGTGTTGCTAGCACTCCTCAATAAAATATTGAGGTCTAGTACTTGTATGCGCCATTTTTTTTTACTAAAAACCAATCTATTCTGACGGTTTTAATAGAAAACTGAGGGGTAAACTAATTCAGGGTACATGATTCAAATTCAAGCAACTTCAGTTTATGTTTTTATTTCAATTAAAGTGGCGCTTCCTGCGTGTTTTATTTTTAAACCAAAAATAAGCCACTTTTCACATTTGTTATGTTTTACAACTGAGAGTTTGGTAACGTAGACTCACTTGTTTTTATGAAAGTCTATTTTAGCAACATGCACCTTAATTAAAGCTTACTAAAATACCCATTCATAAAAATATGTGGTATTTTAGTAAACCCTTGTGGGGTTTGCTAAAATAAATCCACTTTTTTTATGAAGGTGTATTTTAGCTAATGCACCTTAAAGTACATTTAACTGTTTTTTAGTTAAACCTAGCTAAAATAGACATTCGTAAACAACTCGTTAAAAAAAGAACGAAATCATTCCTTTCACTTCTTCTTAGATCTGGTACGTCAAAAATCACTACTCATGTTACATAAATGTTGTTGTCGTTGTTGTTGTTGTTGTTGTTGTTGTTGTTGTGGAGACTCGAAATCCTAGAGGTTTAATCTTGTTGTTGTTTAAATTGATATTGATGTTATATGTTGTTGTTTTTGTTGAGATAAGTACATTATAGTTTTATTGAGATTGATGTTATTGCTTTATTGTTGATAATGATGTAGTTTTGTTGATAAATTGTTTTTTGTTGTTGTTTAATGTTAGTTGTTGATTCAATGTTAATGTTGTTGTTGCTATTTATTTATTATTGTTGTTATTCTTTATTCCATTTAAAAATTTCCAAAAGGATATCATTAGGGATCGAACATATGACCATTACATCTTTCCCGTTAGTGGATTTTTAACTGAGAGATAATGTGGCACACTTTTTACGACGCCATTTGCTACCTCACATATGAAACTGAGGTAAGACCTCTTATCCAACCAATGTTAAATGTGTTTTCTGTAGTAGTAGTGAGACTTAGATAAACATCTATGTCGTTTCCTAGTTGTCTTGCGTCCAAAATCATCAGAGATAACATCATACATTTATGCTTCATGCCCAATCATACAGATAAGTTGTAAATTATGAGAAGGACAAACTATGAAGTATGGTTAGTACTATGTTTTACAAACGAGTTCATTTCATCAGTGGAAAGTCCAAATCAAAGGTTTCCTGGTTGATGGAAGAAATCTAAAAACAACAAATCAATTTTCTTCCATTGCAAATAATCAACAAAATATCTAATTTTTCCATCACATTTTATTTCATCTGAATGTCATCTAACATTAGAATTATTAGTAGATATTACTTACATTTGCTGGAGGACCATTTATGCTTAGAGCATCATTATCAACATTATTGTCTTTCAACTTGTAGTGTAACTCCCCACATTTCATGCATTGATTCAATTTTTAGAACTCTTGCGTAGCCATGGGTTGACAATGTGTTACCTTTTAGAAGCATGCATTTCTTAAGCAATCTAGTGAAAGTTTTATATATCTATCCACCCATTTTTCCGTCAGATTAAAAACTATTGACACCATTGACAATCGTGTAAAATTTGTGTACAACAAATAGGGCTGGTAATGAACCGAACCAACTCGAAAATAGTTCGAAATCCGAGTCGACAATTAATTCGTTGAACTAGGTTCATGAACCAAATTAAATGAACTTGAATTATACATAGCTTGACTTGTTAGGTTCACAAGTCAACTCGATTATATATGAGATGAATTATATTGACTTTAAGAGTAGGTTTAAAGATTTGCTCTAAATCCAAGTCCTATATTTTCTTCTAATCTAATGGTTTTAATTGATAATTTATGTTCTCAAGTGAGTAAAATATTTTTAAAAATAATTATACAAATAAAATCAACATCGTATAAATTCCAATCTTATAAATTTTATTTTATTTTTATATATTTTATTTAAAAAATATTAATTTAAAATATCAAATATATTAAAAAAAAAACGACTTTTAAGTCCATGAAGTAAGTAAGTTGAACCTAACGAGTAGAACCTAACGAGTTGAACCGAGAAGTTCGTGAACTTTTAATGAGTCTAATTTAAACTGAAAAAAAAGTTCATGACAAATTCGAACCGATATTTTAGGTGAACAAATTCTTAACGAGTCGAACCGAGCTAAGCTGAATTCGACTCGAGTCGACTCATTTCCAGCCCTAACCACAAATATAATGGCTCTTCTTTATCACTTCATCTCCATGACACTTTGTCTTAGTTAAGGAAAGACATGCAGTAAATGTGAAAGACAACAGAAAATAAAGGAAAAGAAATTGCGATAATAATCGAAGAGACCACACAAACACCATTATGAATTGTGGACTTGTACTGCCGTGCATTATGGTTAGGGACATTTTCAAATCTCATAAATTATCTGATCAAGACAGTAGAAAATTTTAGTTTTCTGGATGTGTACATTTGAACTAATGTTAAAGGAGTAGAAAATCTGTCAATTTTGTTAGTACTATACATTGCATTTTGTTGCCTTTTATTGTAGATTCTACCATTTAGTGTTCTCTTCATACTTCATTTTATACATGAAATTTTAATAATACACTATTCGTTATGTTATCCATTTCAAATCTTGTTGCTGTCAATTAAGAGCTGTTATTTCAAACATACATTATTTGCACCAATGAATTCCATTCATTAGTCACTTCAAACCTTGTCATATTAAATATTAAGAGTTCAAATTTCAATCTATTTGAGAATTTTTCAACACTTCAGTTGTGCATTTTGGTTAAAAGTTTCAATCCAAAATTGATTAGTCATTTAAGAGCAAGCAGAAAATAATTTTGAAACTAATTATTCATCAAAATTTAATGGATTTATGGTTTCTTTTGTTGAACTTCCTAGTTTTTCATAATATTTCAAATAAACAAGCAATAAAATACAAACCCCATACATTGTTATTATAGGCATTCATAATAAAAAGAAACAAAAACACACGAGAATAAAATACAAAAGAAAGAGAAGCCTTTTTAAGATTCTTTTAACTCAAAAAAACCTTTTAAGCCACCTAAGTACTTTAGAGCTGTAAGTGGTTCCCAATGCCACTCCAGCAACAAGACCACCTACATATCCAATCAGACTTACTTTCCACTCAATTTCAAAGAAAGATTCCGAGTCATGACCATCATCAGAGCTTGACGTCCCCGGATGATCTATACACTTGTTTATCAATTGATCTCCACACAAACCTTGGTTACCCTCAAATGAATTTCCTTCGAATGTAGAAAATTGCTCATTTTGTGGTATAGGTCCTGCGAGATTGTTGAAGGACACATTCAAAAATTCTAGAAATGTGAGCTGTGTCAGCTCTAGGGGAATCTTCCCTGAAAGACTGTTGAAAGAAAGGTCAAGTGCTTCAAGTTTTGAAAGCTTCCCTAAAGACAATGGAATGCTACCAACAAAGTTGTTATTTGACAAGTTGAGCAAAACAAGACCTCTTAAGTCGCCAAGTACTTTTGGTATCTCTCCACTGATTTTGTTGCTTGAAATATCAATGGCTATCATGCTATAAAACTCTTGAAGCTTCTCATAAACCATGATATGCCCTTTGTTTGATATTGCGAACGAATAAAAAATATGCATTGCCGCTGAAAATTTTTCTGGCTTGTAGGATCTAGAGTATACTGAAACTTGCTCGTACTGTAATTGACCCGTGTCAGAAGTTTTCATTGCTTTCCAACTTTGGATCATTTTTGATGGAAAACTGCCAGAGAATGCGTTGTGAGAAAGACTAATGATGTGAAGCTTGGGAAATGTGTGTGTCACATTTTCACAACATCTAATGTCTCCATGAAATTCATTGTAACTTAAATCCAATACCTTCAACTCGGGTAAATCTCCTAGCCATAATGGAAACGAATCGTTGATACTGTTATTGCTAATATCAAAGTACTCTAGCCTTTTATTGTTGACCAATGTCCTTGGCAACTGACCTTGCAAATTGTTGTTGCTGAGATCCATCATCCGAAGGGCATTTCCTATCTTGTATGTTTGAGGAATGAGGCCAGACAACATGTTCCCTCTAAGCACTAGATTTACTAAAGATTGACTAGATATACAAGATGGAATTTCACCCTTTATACTGCTGTTATCTGCAATTAGTATTTCTAGCAAGGTGAGATTTGCAAAAGATAATGGGATGTCACAGCCAATATTGACCGAGGATATATCCAAGGCAAATATTGATGAGAGCTTACCTATCCATGAGATGGTCTCAAAAGTAAATTCATTGAAACCAACTACCAATTTGTTTAGTTTGGTAAGCTTTTCAAGAGATGCAGAAGGATCACCCCTAAATTTGTTATGTCCAAGGCTTATTTGCATGAGTTGTGTGAGGTTACCAAATGAAGAAGGAATATACCCAAAAAAATCACAACCATTAATTGATAGAATATTTAGAGAACTAAGATTTCCAATGGATATTGGGAGTGTATCGCCGAAACCTGTCTCATCGAGAAATAATTTGGAGAGTGATTTAGACTGAATCTCATGCAAATTACCATTGAGATTTGGATTATATCTCAAATCCAGAAATTTCAAGTTTGGAAGATGAAATACTCCAACTGGAAATTCACCATACAGTTCAGAATTCGAAAGAGATAGTATTTGCAACGAAGTTAGATTTGTGAGTGTGTATGGTAAAGTGGATGAAATTGTCACATAATTCAGCCGAAGTATCTCAAGTTTTGTAGAGTTTTGAATTATGCTTTTGAAACTAGACTGTTTGAGTTGCAACAGATTGACTTTACTAAGTAGAATATTTGGTACAACATGGAAGCTAAGATCAAGAGACACTAAATTGGACAATTGTGAAACTTGTGGGGGAATTTCGCCAAAAAGAAATTTGTGAGAAAGATTCAGGTATCTTAGTTGTGAAAGCTCACCTATCATAGGTGGGATTTGAGAGTAATTGAAATCATTGTCAGAAAGATCGAGATGTCGAAGGTGTACAAAGCGAAAGAGAGTGGTATTTGCATCCATTGTACCATAGAGTTGACTGCTACTAAGATCAATGTGAATCACATGATCTGTGTGCTCATCACATTGAATGCCATCCCATGAGCAGCATTCATTGCTTGCATTCCAAGATACTGTTTTAGGATAACTGAAAGGATTATCCGAAGCAGACTTATTGATGATAAAGCCTTTCTTAAATTGCAACAAGGCATCACTTTCATTTTCATGACACTTTGGTTGAGTTAAAGGGAAACATGTAGTAAATGTGAAAGACAAGACAAGAGACCACAGAAGCACCATTGTATCTTAATATTTTAAACCGACAAGTTTAGATGAAATTGTAGACACATATTAGGTGGTTCTTATAGTAAAGAAATAGACTGCAATATAATAAATGAAAATATTTTCTAATGAACTTGATTATTACAAGTTGAAAATAAATTTGTGCAAAGCTGTTTAAATTCAAAGAAAGGTATTTGAATATTGACTCTTATAGTAGATTTTGCAATTTGATTACATCTTTCTTGTATTAATTTCAAACACATGGACTTTTATATAACATGTAGTGAGGTTTTCTTCATTTGTATCTATTATTTGACTTGGCAATTTGCTCTGATTTTACGGTTCCTTGTATATTTGGAAAACCATTTCATTAGTTTAAATCTCTCCAATAAATTCCATACATAGTCAATTGTAATATTTTGAATTTGGACTTTTCTTATACGCAAAAAATTATCTATTGATTACTACAAAAGGCATGCTTCTTAAAAAAATTATCAGGTGAATAGATTGTTGAAGCTTGCTCGTACTGTAATTCACTTGTGTTGGAAGTTTTTCGTTATTTTCCAACTTAGGATCATTTTTGATGGAAAACTTCCCGAGAATTCATTGTGAGAAAGGTCAATAATATGAAGCTTGAAGCTTGGGAAATGTGCAAGTCATGTTTACACACTGCTTTATTTAAAGGCATATATCAATTCTTAAAAGAAATTATTAAACTTTGCAATATAACATGTTTATCTTTGTACTATTGCAGTAATTCTTAGTACTATTGCAGTAATAATAAAATAGTATATCATAGTTTTGAGATTTCACTACCAAAACGTTGGTTGAACTTACTAGTTTTTCATAATATTTCAGACAAACAAGAGATAAAATACACATAACTTACATTGTTACTATATGAACTCACAAGAACATAAGAAAACAAAATACAACAGAAAGAGAAGCCCTTTTAAGATTCTTTTAACTCAAAACAACCTTTTAAGCCACCTAATTACCTGTGAGCTGTAAGAGGTTCCCAATGCCACTCCAGCGACAAGACCACCTATGTACCCAATTAGACTTACTTTCCACTCAATTTCAAAGAAAGATTCCGAGTCATTATCATCGTCAGAGGAAGAAAGTGGAGGAAATGAGTGTCGTGCATGATCTAAACACTTCTTCAACAATTGATCACCACACAGACCTTTGTTACCCTCAAATGAATCACCTTGGAATGTTGAAAAATGCTTATTCTGAGGTATAGGTCCTGCGAGATTATTGAAGGACACATTAAAGAACTCCAGAAAGGTGAGTTGTGTCAACTGTTGTGGAATCTTCCCTGACAGATTGTTGAGAGAAAGGTCCAATGCTTCAAGGTTTGAAAGCTTCCCTAAGGAAGATGGTATGCTGCCAACAAGGTTGTTATTTGATAAGTTGAGCAAAACAAGACCCTTCAGTTCACCGATGACTTTTGGTATCTCTCCACTGATTTTGTTGCTTGATATATCAATAACTATCAGGCTATAAAAATTTTGAAGCTTCTCATAAACCATGATATGCCCTTTGTTTGACATTGTGAATGAATAAGGAATATCTCTTAGCACTGATACATTTAGTTGCCTTTGGTACACAGCGGATGATGACATTGGGTCATAATGTAGTTGACTTGTGTTGTAAGTTTTCATCGCTTTCCAACTTTGAATCATTTCTAATGGAAATCTTCCAGAGAACTCATTGTGAGAAAGGTCAATGATGTGAAGCTTTGGAAATGTGCATGTCATGTTGCTAGAGCACCTAATTTCTCCATGAAATTCATTATTACTTAAAGCCACTACTTTCAACTCGGGTAGATCTCCCAACCAAAATGGAAACGAATCAATGATATTGTTGTGACTAATATCAAAGTACTCTAGCCATCCACAGTTGATCAGTTCTCTTGGCAGTCGGCCCTGAAAATTGTTGTTGCTGAAATCAATCATTTGAAGGATATTTCCCATCAGGTATGTTTGAGGAATGAGACCAGACAATTTGTTCCCTTTTAAGTCCAGAATTTCTAGATATCGGCTAAAGTTCCCTATACATGATGGAACATGGCCGCTTAAATTGTTGAACGATAAATCAAGATGGAGGAGGAGTGATTTTAGATTGCAGATGGATGGGGATATTTCTCCTTTCAACGAACTCTGGGAAACCAATAAGATTTTTGAAGAGCTAAGCTTTCCAATGGATACTGGCAGTGTACCATAGAAACCTGTCTCACCTAGTTCTAACTTGGTAAGTGAACTAGATTGAAACTCAGGTAACCTACCATTTAAATTTGGATTAAATCTCAAATTTAGAATTTTCAAGTTTGGAAAATGAAATACTCCCATTGGAAATTCCCCATACAACTCAGAATTATAAAGAGAGAGTACTTGCAACGAAGTTAGATTTGTGAATGTGTCTGGTAAAGTGGACTGAATAGTCACATCATCAAGTCGAAGGGCATTTCCTATCTTGTATGTTTGAATCATGCTTCTGAGATTAGAATGTTTAAGTTGCAACGGATTGACTACACTATCTGTCTGGAAGCTTAGATCAAGAGACAACAATTTGGACAACTTTGAAAATTGTGGTGGAATTTCGCCAAAAAAAACGAACAGAGAAAGGTTCAAATATCTTAGTTGTGAAAGCTCGCCTATCTTAGGTGGGATTTGAGAGTAATTGAAGTCATTGTCAGAAAGATCAAGATGCCGAAGGTGTACAAGGCGAAAGAGAGTGCCCTCTCTTTTTATTCTCACCATTTCATAATATATGTTTGTGTACACTGTCATATATATGTAACACTGTCAAATGTTTACATTAAGAGCAGTTGCTTTGAGATACTATTTGTTCTTAAGAATTAGAATGATGGTTCAATCAAATAAAAGACTAAATTGTGCACTAATACAATCAAGTATACAATAAATAAAGCTTTCATTTTTAATTAAGGAAATTACACTCATCTATTAAATAGACACAACACTCCCTTTAGTTATAAAATAGATACTAGGTAAAGGATTTCTATACTTACTATTTTTCTTATTGTTACTAAATACTTCATTGAGATTTCTAATATTTGTAGACTTACTTTTCTCCACAACCAACTAGCATATTTGGAAAACCGTATCAATAAACTAAATCTCTACATTCAATTCCATACATAGTCAATTTAATATCTTGACAGAGCCAATTATAAGATTTTCAATTTGGACTGTTCCAATGCAATTTTATTTGGTATTAGAGGCATGAATATGTGTACATATTCTCTTTATACTCAACATTTTATTATTTAGTTGTATGCATAAAATAAAACTACATTATATAACTGTCTTTCCTCTGGATAACTAGTTTCAGATTTTATACATCTGATGCTTCTTATACTCTCAACACATATCAAATTATGATAAGAGATAGAGTTAATGCAGACTATATGACCAAATAATTGTGATTTTATCCTTCAAAGTAATAAGAGACAGTAATTGAGTCCAACTGATAAATTAGTGCACACTGTCAAATGTCACACTATCGTTAGGGGTATAATTGGTTTGGTTTGGACTGATTTTTAGTTAAAAAAGGTCTGAATTGATGATATCTCTATCAGTTTGGTTTGATTTGATTTTTACAATATTATTTTATAAAATTATATTCATTGGTGTATTCTTCACTATCGTATTTTTCGGTGTATTTTATGCTATCATTTTTAAAAATAATACATTTTATGTAATTTATTTTATGCTCTATTTTTTTAAAAAAAGTAAAAGTTGCTCTTAATTTATACGAAACAGTAACATGATTTTCCTTGCATCATGAAATAAGTTCACTATCAAATATAAAAGTTCGCCTAACTCTCACATCGCCGAACTCTCGGGAGCTTTGATGGCTATTGAGTTCGCCTATGAGAAAGGTTGACTTTCTTTTTGGTTAGAATCGAATTCGGTAGCAGGTGTTAGAGCCTTCAAACCGCCCTACAAAGTCCCTTGGATGATTCACAATAGATGGAGTAACTGTGTCAATATTACCTCTAGAATTTCTTTCGCCGTTTCCCATATTTTCAGAAAAGGGAATACTTGTGCAGACTCTCTTGCTAACATAGGCATTACTTCCACTGATTTTGTTCGTTTTGATTCGCCACCCTTGTGTTTGAGGGCAGATTTTGTTAAGAATAGGCTAGGTTTGCCTTTTTTAAGATTTTCATCCTACTGAGTGGGTTTTGGCCTAGTCCCCCCAGGTCTCTTTTGACGTTCCATTCTTCTTTTTATATATATATATATATATATATATATATATATATATATATATATATATATATATATATATATATATATATATATATATATATATATATATATATATATATATATAATCTTATTAAAAAAACATAAAAGTTCACTCTTAACATTAGAAGGCTGATAAGGGATTTGAAATATTAACAAATAGAACACAACAAAATACGCATCAATTAATATGTTTCACGTCTCAAACAGACATCAACACTATTTTGTAATAATACTAGAAGAAATTTTGTTGAAGAAGAAACAAAAAAGGTAAAAAAAAAAATTAAGGAAGAGAACTACAACACAAAAAAGACGACTATAACATATCTGAACGGCGGTAGAGAGAGCAAGAAGACGAATTTTTCCATCACATAATCTTTCACCTACATGCCATCCAGTATTATTTGCCTCATTTATAATATCAAACAATCTCTTAAACCTTTGAATTATCAATAGGTACCACATCACCTTGGAAGGAACACCCCTTTAAGTTATACCATCATCATATTCAACACCATTGTCCTTCTTCTTGTAGCGTGACTGCCCACACTTCAGACACTCTTTCAAGTTTGCATTCTCTTTCTTATATAATATAAAATTGTTACGACATGCATGTATTTTAACATAGTCAAAATCCTTTGGACATAATATCTTCTTGGCCTCATAACTACGGTTTGACAACATGTTACCTTCTGGAAGCATTTCTTGCAACAATTGAAGTAATTTAGTGAAACTTTTATGCGTCCACTCACCTCTTGCCTTAAGATTAAATAGTTTTAACACAACTAATAGTCTTGTAAAACTTTTGCATACTTGATATAACGACTCTTTCATGTTACTTTTCAAAGCATCTTTCACACGAGTTTTCTTAAAAGCATCTACTCCAATATCACGAATCATATCTTCTATAGAATCATTCATAAATTCATCATCTTCAAATCTATTTGACGTATGTATTTTTTTGGTCACTTCATCATACCATACCTATTACGTGTAATTTTGAATAATTCCATCATAACCACTGTAATTGAATATAACAATCCTTGGATGTTTTTGCGTATTTTGGAAAATTTTACATGGATACCAAAAAATCCTATTATTGTTAGGAAGGTTTTCTTTTCGCGATATCAAGAAATTGAATCAATCAATTCTCATGCTCTTTACTTAATCTATTGGCTCTCATTCAACTACGATCCATAATAACATACAATTCTGAAAGTAAAATAAAACTTAACATTCCAAAATAATACAACAATAACAATAAATTACAGCAAGTACAAATACCTAAAAAACAAAAATGTACATTATACCCTAAATCTCAAAAACCATGGTCACAACAACAACAACGCAAACAATAACAACAATAACAACAACAACATGAGAGAATTCTACATACTAGAAATGTGAAGAAAAATGTGGATTAGAGATTTGAGCTTCTTTGGAGAAAATGATGTTTTAGTTCATTAGGTGGAGAGAATGATGTTTCAGTCAAAGAAAAATGTTCTAGGAGATAAAAAGTGAATGAAACATAACATTCTGAGGAGTGAGATAAAATATTAACTAAATTTAACATCATGATTTTTTAGAAAAACCGAGATAACTAACAGAGTTCAATTTATTTAAATATAATTTTAATAGACTTTTATTGTTAGTTTTTAAAAGAACCGAGGTATAATATAATTTACAACATAAGAATAACTAAAAAAATTCTAAATTTTTTCTTAGGTTACTAGGTGTTAGCCTAACCAATTGAGCTGCGATTGATAGGATTATGGAGTTAATTTTAGACAATATAAATGTTTGAGCTAGAAGTTGAACTTATTTTAATTGGGCTTTAATTAGTTTTGGGCCTTTAGTTACTATCTACTACTACTATATATGTACTCATTGAGAGATGGCAAAATTATCAATGAAATCAAAAGTTATTTTATCTTTTAATTTTAAGTTATTTTAGTGTTCTTCCTCTCTTCTAGTAGAAACCCTAGCTTATAACCTTGGTAGGAATTGCATACTATTCATTTCGCCCTTTGTGTTTAATTTACTACATAGTTTTTTAGTAGCTGCAGTAAACTCTTTTTTCACATTCCTCTTCTTTGCAGCTTCTTGGGCATCACAAACACACAAATAAACATCAGCATGGATATACACACATAAACATCAGCATGGATATTGCTAAGAAGCACGAAAACCCCCCGAATTTGACTTTGACATAACCACACCAGTAATAATTTAAAAAAATAGATAAATTGAACGTAATTATAAGTGTCAGTGTAAGTGTCTAATACCGACACGGACACGAAGTCGTTTTTTTCCAGAGGTGTCGGTGCTACATATAGGTATATTGAAATCATCGTTTTAACTCTTAAAAACAAAAGTTACACCCAATTGAATGTTTTAGAAAAAAAAATCACTAATAGTATCTTTCCTCATAATTTGATATATATTGAGATCAAATTTAGGAAATTTAAAACTAGTTATTATTCTATTTAAGTGGAAAGTCAGTTATAGAATGAATCTTTATGCATATAACCAAATAATAAAATGTTGAGTATACGAAGAGCGGGCACATATTCATGAATCTTTATGCATATAACCAAATAATAAAATGTTGAGTTATAGAATGAATCTTTATGCATATAACCAAATCTTTATGCATAATATTCAAAGCCTAAGCCTGGCCTGTAGCCTATCATAGGCTTATTTTTTTGGCCTGGGCCTGGCCTTTTTGAAGGCCTGATTGGCCTATTAGCCTACTTAAAAGCCTATTTCATTTAAACATTTGTAAATAAGTCATTCAACTCGTCTTTATATAGACTAACAAATTAAAAGATCAATGAGATTAAATGTTTGTTTGCATTAGTTTATTTGAGTTTACCTAGTAGCATCAATTTTGTGATATTATTTGTTTGAGAGAACTTATCGAAACAACTTATGACATTGTTCATAAGATTCTTTTCATCTTATTTTCATAATTTCTTCAAGATAACTAAAATTTGTTTTTATATTTATAATTCAAAGTAAAAAATATAGTATAATAATAATATAATTATTCATATGTATTTAAATAGGCCGGCCTCTTAGGCTTAAAAGGCTTTTTATGTGGCCTGTGGCCTAGCCTTTTTAGCTAAATAGGCTTATAAAAAAGCCTAGGCCTTTTCTATTTATCTAAAAAGCCTGGCCTAACCTAGACCTATGTAGGCTGGGCCGTAGGCCCCTGTTAGTCGGCCTGGCCTATTCCCACCCCTAACAGAAAGTTAAGTTTGTGGAAATGAAGAAACCCTCACTATAAGAGCCAAGAATCAAATACCTTCCTTTGAATTTAAACAGTAAAAGACATACAGATTTTTCGAAAATAGCGTATTCATTGGGCTGACTTAAGACATAGACCTTTGATAATAGAAGAATCAAAATTGCAATTAAGTCAATTTAATTTATGTAAAACATTTTATTCACCTATCTTGTTTCCCAACTTCTTTGGACGACCTATTGCTTTTCTCATAACACGAAGACAAAGTAACACATAATCATTTTTAATTAAAATGTTTTACATAAATTAAATTTATTAAAATATAATTTTTAATATTTTGTAAAATCAAATATCATTAAAAGATATTAAAATATTCAACAAATGTTACGCGGCTAAACAGTTCATTTGTCACGTCATTAATGAAACAGACAAATGGAGAGGGACCATGAAAATTTAAGTGAAGTATAAAGTTTAAACACCAAAAAGCTGGTTTTCAAAATAGGGAATTAAAATTTAAAAAACTTCAAAATATAAGGATCAAAAGTGTATTAAAGCAATTAATTTATTAAATTTTAGTGTAAATAATGTAACAAGTACTTACAAAAAAAGATTAATTTTTTTTTTAATCTTGGTATCCGGCCTTTAGACCGACTAATCTAAGGAGACCAATCCCACCGTCCACTTGCGGGAGCCTCGTTTAAAGCCAGAGCAAAGCTTTGTATGAACTGGCCCCACATGAATTGTTTGCACCCGAGAGATATGTGGCGTTAGTTTGAAAAATATTAAAAAACTTTTATTGATGATCGAACTCATGTGCATATAACCTTACTAGATTTTTTAGTAACAAGAGATAAAATGACATCTTTTCATGAGACATTTTACTATCTCACTTTTGTAGCCGAGATAAAATACATTTCGCTTTCGAAATTAAATATGTTTTTTATGATAGTGTTACATAACTCATATTATCCACATAGAGAATAACTTTATAATCACCACACAATTTATTAGCACAAATATATTGACATCTATTAATGATAATCTTGTGACAATTTTAAAAATTTATTTTTAAATCTTAATTGCTTTCCGGCCTAGCGAGGACCAACTTTAAGACAGAACAAAGTTCTGTTTGATAGCATTTAGTAGAATTCAAACTCAGGACCTTAAGAGAAGCACACTCTCAAGAACCAAGCCTCCACCACTAGTTCAACTCTTCTAGAGGTTAAATATAAATTATTCTTATTTGATCGTCGAAAATAGATGCTACTGGAAATTGATTTTGCTCTCTAAAGCCTATGGAAATAGATGCTATTGAAAATAGTGAATCAGAAACACCTTGTTGATATTGTCCAAAGCCTATGGAATCAAATGCTAACTAGGAGGAAATTTTTTATGAAGCAAGTGTACAAGATCCTAATTGATGACAACAGTAGAGTGCATTGGATTAGGCTTATGATACACAACTTAGCTAGGCCAAGAGCTAAGTTAAAATTATGGCTACTCTGTCATGGTCACCTTCCAACAAAGGACATACTGAGCCGTTTTGGATTGATCACCGACAGTATATGCAGTATGTGTGGTTTAATGGCTGAAACTGTGAATCATGTGTTCTTCTCTTGTACTATCGCTCGGTATATTTAGGATGCTATCATGGCTTGACTGAGGGTAAACCATAGACCGGGGCCTTGGAATGAAAGGGTGGATTGGCTGGTAATGAGTACCAGAGGAAAGGGATGAATGGCTGCACTCCTGAAGCTGGCAGTAACTGAAATGGTTCATGGTATATGGCTTTATAGGAACTCTATAATCTTTGATACATATACCAATAAAAACAATATAGTGGAGAAAATTATAGATTGTACAGTGTATAGGGGGTGGAAAAATAGGAAGGTAAGATTGAAAATTGCAAATCTTATGATCTAAAGCTATAGTCGCATTTGTTAGGCTGGATCGTTGTATCGCCATGCGATGTACTTGTTTTTTGAATTAATATATTTGTTTGGTTCAAAAAAAATTATTGATTGTTAATTTTTCTGAAGTATATATATACTTTTAAAACATATTATTCTATGTTAAATTATTAAAACAAATTTTTTGTTAAATATTTTATAATATATAAACTAGATTATTATAAGTATTAATATAATTTTAAAGACTGAATATGTTATATATAACCTTAAAAAATAGATTATTATAACTCTAAAAAAATGTAATATATTAAAAATGAATATAATAGTTATATATATTATAAAGTTTTCATTTTTAATTTTTATTATATTCGCATATACATAATGATGATGTTCCCGACCTAGACTGATTGCTGATTTAATTTAATTTTTCTTTTGTTGTTACTTTTAATTTTGAATTTGTGTAAAATATTTATTAATTTATTACATTTAGTAATATTTAATTTATAATTTTAGTATATTTAATTTATTATTTTAATTTACTAATTTTAATATATTTAGTTTATTAATTTAATTTAATATATATATATATATATATATATATATATATATATATATATATACGATTTATTAATTTGGTTTAAAATTAAAAAAAAAATAAATAATTATTAGTGACGTAATTTACATGTTACTAATTAGTGACATTGAAATCACGTCGCAACATGTAAATACCCAACAACTTTTATATTGTATAATAGCAATTATTAGTGATATGAATTTCATGTCGCTAATTAGTAACATGAAAATCACGTCGCAACTAAGGGTTCTTTTCCTGTCCAAAACCTACTACGCCTACTCTGATTTAAAGTGCGTGAATATTTGTTCCAAATTTTGTGACGTGATTTTCACTTTACTAAGTAGTGAAGTGAATATCACGTTACTACTGAGCTGCCACCTTCTCTTCTGCGGCGTAATTTTCCACGTCGTAAATTTTGATTTGTGATGTACTTTTTCACTTTGTGGCGTGATTTTCACGTTACTACTGAGTTTTTTTTTTTTTGAAGTGGAGGAATTTAAAATATTAAAATGGTTTTGCAAAAATGCAAGTAGCCAAATAATCACAGTGCAAATTTCTAAGTCAAATAATAGAGACAAATGTAGAAGAAATAGAATTAAAAAATCTAGACTTAGACAAAAAGTTAAGTTTGTGGTAACAAAGAAACCCTCACTACAAGATAAAAGCATCAAGTAGACCTTGTTACATCAAAGTCCTTGTATGAAATGCATGTGTTTGCAATTAATACAAGAAAGATGTAATCAAATTGCATATTCTACTATAAGAATCAAATACCTTCCTTTGAATTTAAACAGTAGACATACAAATTTTTGGAGTTTATTTAATTAGTGTATTCATTGGGCTGACTTAAGACATATACCTTTGATAATAGGATGTCAAAATTGCTATTAAATCAATTTAATTTATGTAAAACATTTTATTCACCTATCTTGTTTCTCAGTTTCTTTGGACGACCTATTGCTCTTCTCATATCAGGAGGACAAAGTGACACATGATCATTTTTAATTAAAATGTTTTACATAAATTAAACTTATTAAAATATAATTTTTAATATTTTGTAAAATCAAATATCATTAAAAGATATTAAAATATTCAACAAATGTTACGTGGCTCAACAGTTCATTTGTCACGTCATTAATGAAACAGACAAATGGAGAGGGACCATGAAAATTTAAGTGAGTATAAAGTTTAAACACCAAAAAGCTGGTTTTCAAAATAGGGAATTAAAATTTAAAAAACTTCAAAATATAAGGATCAAAAGTGTATTAAAGCAATTAATTTATTAAATTCCAGTGTAAATAATGTAACAAGTACTTACAAAAAAAGATTATTATTTTTTTAAATCTTGGTATCCGGCCTTTAGACCGACTAATCTAAGAAGACCAATACCACCGTCCACTTGCGGGAGCCTCGTTTAAAGCCAGAGCAAAGCTTTGTATGAACTAGCCCCACATGAATTGTTTGCACCCGAGAGATATGTGGCGTTAGTTTGAAAAATATAAAAAAACTTTTATTGATGATCGAACTCATGTGCATATAACCTTACTCGATTTTTTAGTAACAAGAGATAAAATGACATCTTTTCATGAGACATTTTACTATCTCACTTTTGTAGCCGAGATAAAATACATTTCGCTTTCGAAATTAAATATATTTTTTATGATATTGTTACATAACTCATATTATCCACATAGAGATTAACTTTATAATCACCACACAATTTATTAGCTCAAATATATTGACATCTATTAATGATAATCTTGTGACAATTTTAAAAATTTATTTTTAAATCTTAATTGGTATCCGGCCTCTTAAGAGGAGTACACTCTCAAGAACCAAGCCTCCACCATTAGTTCAACTCTTCTAGAGGTTAAATATAAATTATTCCTATTTGATCGTCGAAAATAGATGCTACTGGAAATTGATTTTGCTCTCTAAAGCCTATGGAAATAGATGCTACTGAAAATAGTGAATCAGAAACACCTTGTTGATATTGTCCAAAGCCTATGGAATCAAATGCTAACTAGGAGGAAATTTTCTATGAAGCAAGTGTACAAGATCCTGATCGATGACAACAGTAGAGTGCATTGGATTAGGCTTATGATACACAACTTAGCTAGGCCAAGAGCTAAGTTAAAATTATGGCTACTCTGTCATGGTCACCTTCCAACAAAGGACATACTGAGCCGTTTTGGATTGATCACCGACAGTATATGCAGTATGTGTGGTTTAATGGCTGAAACTGTGAATCATGTGTTCTTCTCTTGTACTATCGCTCGGTATATTTAGGATGCTATCATGGCTTGACTGAGGGTAAACCATAGACCGGGGCCTTGGAATGAAAGGGTGGATTGGCTGGTAATGAGTACCAGAGGAAAGGGATGAAGGGCTGCACTCCTGAAGCTGGCAGTAACTGAAATGGTTCATGGTATATGGCTTTATAGGAACTCTATAATCTTTGATACAGATACCAATAAAAACAATATAGTGGAGAAAATTATAGATTGTACAGTGTATAGGGGGTGGAAAAATAGGAAGGTAAGATTGAAAATTGCAAATCTTATGATCTAAAGCTATAGTCGCATTTGTTAGGCTGGATCGTTGTATCGCCATGCGATGTACTTGTTTTTTGAATTAATATATTTGTTTGGTTCAAAAAAAATTATTGATTGTTAATTTTTCTGAAGTATATATATACTTTTAAAACATATTATTCTATGTTAAATTATTAAAACAAATTTTTTGTTAAATATTTTATAATATATAAACTAGATTATTATAAGTATTAATATAATTTTAAAGACTGAATATGTTATATATAACCTTAAAAAATAGATTATTATAACTCTAAAAAAATGTAATATATTAAAAATGAATATAATAGTTATATATATTATAAAGTTTTCATTTTTAATTTTTATTATATTCACATATACATAATGATGATGTTCCCGACCTAGACTGATTGCTGATTTAATTTAATTTTTATTTTGTTGTTACTTTTAATTTTGAATTTGTGTAAAATATTTATTAATTTATTACATTTAGTAATATTTAATTTATAATTTTAGTATATTTAGTTTATTAATTTAATTTATATATTTTAGTATATTTAATTTATTAATTTACTTTATATATTTAATATATTTAATTTATTTATTTAATTTATATATTTTAACATATTTAATTAATTAAATTAATTTACTAATTTTAATATATTTAGTTTATTAATTTAATTTAATATATATATATATATATATATATACGATTTATTAATTTGGTTTAAAATTTAAAAAAAATAAATAATTATTAGTGACGTAATTTACATGTTACTAATTAGTGACATTGAAATCACGTCGCAACATGTAAATACCCAACAACTTTTATATTGTATAATAGCAATTATTAGTGATGTGAATTTCATGTCGCTAATTAGTAACATGAAAATCACGTCGCAACTAAGGGTTCTTTTCCTGTCCCAGACCTACTACGCCTACTCTGATTTAAAGTGCGTGAATATTTGTTCCAAATTTTGTGACGTGATTTTCACTTTACTAAGTAGTGAAGTGAATATCACGTTACTACTGAGCTGCCACCTTCTCTTCTGCGGCGTAATTTTCCACGTCGTAAATTTTGATTTGTGATGTACTTTTTCACTTTGTGGCGTGATTTTCACGTTACTACTGAGTTTTTTTTTTTTTTGAAGTGGAGGAATTTAAAATATTAAAATGGTTTTGCAAAAATGCAAGTAGCCAAATAATCAGAGTGCAAATTTCTAAGTCAAATAATAGAGACAAATGTAGAAGAAATAGAATTAAAAAATCTAGACTTGGACAAAAAGTTAAGTTTGTGGTAACGAAGAAACCCTCACTACAAGATAAAAGCATCAAGTAGACCTTGTTACATCAAAGTCCTTGTATGAAATGCATGTGTTTGCAATTAATACAAGAAAGATGTAATCAAATTGCATATTCTACTATAAGAATCAAATACCTTCCTTTGAATTTAAACAGTAGACATACAAATTTTTGGAGTTTATTTAATTAGTGTATTCATTGGGCTGACTTAAGACATATACCTTTGATAATAGGATGTCAAAATTGCTATTAAATCAATTTAATTTATGTAAAACATTTTATTCACCTATCTTGTTTCTCAGTTTCTTTGGACGACCTATTGCTCTTCTCATATCAGGAGGACAAAGTGACACATGATCATTTTTAATTAAAATGTTTTACATAAATTAAACTTATTAAAATATAATTTTTAATATTTTGTAAAATCAAATATCATTAAAAGATATTAAAATATTCAACAAATGTTACGTGGCTCAACAGTTCATTTGTCACGTCATTAATGAAACAGACAAATGGAGAGGGACCATGAAAATTTAAGTGAGTATAAAGTTTAAACACCAAAAAGCTGGTTTTCAAAATAGGGAATTAAAATTTAAAAAACTTCAAAATATAAGGATCAAAAGTGTATTAAAGCAATTAATTTATTAAATTTCAGTGTAAATAATGTAACAAGTACTTACAAAAAAAGATTATTATTTTTTTAAATCTTGGTATCCGGCCTTTAGACCGACTAATCTAAGAAGGCCAATACCACCGTCCACTTGCGGGAGCCTCGTTTAAAGCCAGAGCAAAGCTTTGTATGAACTAGCCCCACATGAATTGTTTGCACCCGAGAGATATGTGGCGTTAGTTTGAAAAATATTAAAAAACTTTTATTGATGATCGAACTCATGTGCATATAACCTTACTCGATTTTTTAGTAACAAGAGATAAAATGACATCTTTTCATGAGACATTTTACTATCTCACTTTTGTAGCCGAGATAAAATACATTTCGCTTTCGAAATTAAATATATTTTTTATGATATTGTTACATAACTCATATTATCCACATAGAGATTAACTTTATAATCACCACACAATTTATTAGCTCAAATATATTGACATCTATTAATGATAATCTTGTGACAATTTTAAAAATTTATTTTTAAATCTTAATTGGTATCCGGCCTCTTAAGAGGAGCACACTCTCAAGAACCAAGCCTCCACCATTAGTTCAACTCTTCTAGAGGTTAAATATAAATTATTCCTATTTGATCGTCGAAAATAGATGCTACTGGAAATTGATTTTGCTCTCTAAAGCCTATGGAAATAGATGCTACTGAAAATAGTGAATCAGAAACACCTTGTTGATATTGTCCAAAGCCTATGGAATCAAATGCTAACTAGGAGGAAATTTTCTATGAAGCAAGTGTACAAGATCCTGATCGATGACAACAGTAGAGTGCATTGGATTAGGCTTATGATACACAACTTAGCTAGGCCAAGAGCTAAGTTAAAATTATGTCTACTCTGTCATGGTCACCTTCCAACAAAGGACATACTGAGCCGTTTTGGATTGATCACCGACAGTATATGCAGTATGTGTGGTTTAATGGCTGAAACTGTGAATCATGTGTTCTTCTCTTGTACTATCGCTCGGTCTATTTGGGATGCTATCATGGCTTGACTGAGGGTAAACCATAGACCGGGGCCTTGGAATGAAAGGGTGGATTGGCTGGTAATGAGCACCAAAGGAAAGGGATGAAGGGCTGCACTCCTGAAGCTGGCAGTAACTGAAATGGTTCATGGTATATGGCTTTATAGGAACTCTATAATCTTTGATACAGATACCAATAAAAACAATATAGTGGAGAAAATTATAGATTGTACAGTGTATAGGGGGTGGAAAAATAGGAAGGTAAGATTGAAAATTGCAATCTTATGATCTAAAGCTATAGTCGCATTTGTTAGGCTGGATCGTTGTATCGCCATGCGATGTACTTGTTTTTTAAATTAATATATTTGTTTGGTTCAAAAAAAATTATTCATTGTTAATTTTTCTGAAGTATATATATACTATTAAAACATATTATTCTATGTTAAAGACTGAATATGTTATATATAACCTTAAAAAATAGATTATTATAACTTTAAAAAAATGTAATATATTAAAGATGAATATAATAGTTATATATATTATAAATTTTTCATTTTTAATTTTTTTTATATTCACATATACATAATGATGATGTTCCCGACCTAGACTGATTGCTGATTTAATTTAATTTTTATTTTGTTATTACTTTTAATTTTGAATTTGTGTAAAATATTTATTAATTTATTTCATTTAGTAATATTTAATTTATAATTTTAGTATATTTAGTTTATTAATTTAATTTATATATTTTAGTATATTTAATTTATTAATTTACTTTATATATTTAATATATTTAATTTATTTATTTAATTTATATATTTTAACATATTTAATTAATTAATTTAATTTATTAATTTTAATATATTTAGTTTATTAATTTAATTTAATATATATATATATATATATATATATATATATATATATATATATATATACGATTTATTAATTTGGTTTAAAATTTTAAAAAAATAATTAAATATTAGTGACGTAATTTACATGTTACTAATTAGTGACATTGAAATCACGTCGCAACATGTAAATACCTAACAACTTTTATCTATAACAATATATAAAGAGAATAGGTGTTTTTGGTCTGACCCTTTTTTCTTCCAAACTTACACTTACAGTAACTTCCGATTTTTCCTTAGAAAAACTGAACTAGAACAAAACAATTAAGTACTTAATTCATCCTTTTACTATAAAAAAAACTAAAGAATTTACCAAAACCAAAAGAATTATTTATGGTGGTTAAAAAATTTTGAGAATAAAAATAAGAATAAATTGGAGAACATTTACACGCACATGGCAGTTAAATAAGTAGAAGGTTTATAAGCAGTTAAGAAGTTACTTCCAATTTATTCTATTTTCTATTTTTTAATTATTTTTGGTATTTAAAGTTTCCAGAAAAAAACAGACTACTTCTTCTCACAAACAAAGGGAAGACATCTCTTGCTTTCCAAAAAAAAGGGAAGACATCTAAATTCATGTTCCAGAATATAAAATTTTGTATTCTTCTTTTCTCATTATCTCAACATATATTTTTCTTTTTCTTCTCTACATATATTATTTTAAGTTATCTTTATATATTTTTCTTTTTACCGTAACAGTAACAGCAACTAATAATAGTAAACTTATTTGATAATACTGTAGAAATGAGTATTTGAGTTGGCAATATAAGATGAAACAATGGATGGTGTGTTAATTATTTATAGTATCTAATTATCTATATTTATAACAATCCATATAAGGAATACAATCAATATAAGATGAAACAATGGATGGTCTATTTTTCTTCCATTAATACTCTGTCTCTTTGTTAACTGCATATTTTTTAAACTATGATTATTCTTTAATTTTAAGAGTTTTGTCAGTTAAACTATGATTTATATATTTTTTTTAAGAGTTTGATTTTCTCTCATTAATTAGTAGGCAATGGATTAAAGTTTTGTCATTTGTGGTAACCTTTCTTTATTTTGTTTTTACTTTTTTTTTTTCTTTGACAAAGAGTCATGCATAAGAAATTAGAGAGGAATAGAAAAGGGAATGAAAGATCCTTATTTTTAAAATGTTTTTCTTAGAGACATTCATGTTTGTCTTTTCTTAATCAAGATTCTTAATAATTTTTTTTAGTGAATTTCATTTTAGTCTCTCACAAAAATTACAGAGTTCAGATCAGTTATTTAAAAAAAAAGTCTCTATTAGATCTTTTACAAAATTTAACCGAGTCATATTAGTCCCTCCACAAATATTTTTTCAAACCGTTTTTTTTTTCTTTACTTTTGAACCGTGAATAGACTGCCAATAAAGATCCATTTTAGTCTCTTACAAAAAAGAGAGAGTCAAATTAAGTCTCTAAGAAAAAAATTCCTATTTAATCTCTTACAAAATTTAAGTGAGCCATTTTTTAGTTCTTTTTTAAATATTTTTTTCAAACAATTTTTTCCTATTCTTAAACGGTTCTGCTTTCAAAAATTGAGTACGAGTCAGAGGTTAAGATCTTTTGCACATGGTCTACAGAATTTGAGTTTCCACCATAAGCTATAACTTCTATAACAATTATCTTTCACTTAATTCTATATTTTACAACTTAAGACATTAATTTAAATAACTTGCACGTATAATAACTACTACTTTTTCACTTAACTCTATATTTTACAACTCAACGCATTAATTAAAATAACTTTCATGTATAATAACTACTACGGCTCTGTTTGGTAAGCCAAGTTTTCGAGCTTATAGCTTATGTCTTATGTCTTATAAGCTCATATGATAATTTAGACCCGTTTGGTAACGGTCTTTTCATCACGAACTTATAGCTTATTTTACTAGCTTATAGCTTATTTTCCAGACGCTATTTCAAATAGCGTTTTAGCTTATGTCTTATAGCTTATCATTTTTTCTTCCTTTTTTATCCTTATTGTTTTAATTAAAATCGATTTTTAACCCTTATAATTTATTTTAATTTAAAATAAAATAAATATATATTAAATATCTTTTATGTCATTTTACATTTATAAGTTAATTGAACCGCTAATTTTACCAAACATTTCAATTAGCTTATAATCTATCCGTCTCAACCATCCGCTATAAGCTATAAGTCATCAGTCATTAGCCATCAGTCATAAGCTAAAGCTATCAGTTAGCTTATCAATCAACCGCTATTTTTACCAAACAGACCCTACCTACAAGTTAAATGATTGGAAGTTAGACAGAGAGGAAAAAATCTATAATTATATTTTTAGTAGAGAGAAAATATTTTTCGTAGAGAAAGGGTATCTTTTTTAGTAATGAGGAGAGAGAGAGAGAGAGAGAGAGAGAGAGAGAGAGAGAGAGAGAGAGGGAGAGAGAGAGAGAGAGAGAGAGAGAGAGAGAGAGAGAGAGAGAGAGAGAGAGAGAGAGAGAGAGAGAGAGAGAGAGAGAGAGAGAGAGTGAGAGAGAGAGAGAGAGTGTGTATTTTTTATAGGAATAGAGAGCAAGAGATAGTTTTTTTAGTATGAAGTTTGATGGAGAGAAAGAGATAGAAAATATTTAGGAGAGAGAGAAATGGATTAAAAGTTAAGATATGTTGAAAGTGAATATTATCATTTAATTTTTATTTTTAATAACTATGTTGAAATAATAATTTTTTAAAAGAGACATATGCAAAAAAATAATAAAATGCATATACACATTTGTGAAATAAAAAAAGGGGACATACAATTAAGTGAGTTAGACGAAGATATCTTAGGGTCCGTTTGGTTCAACATAGGGGAGGGGAGGGGAGGGATTTTAATAAAGGGGAGGGGAGGTGAAGGGATGTATTTTAATTAAATTTATGTTTGGTTCAAAAGAGGGGGAGGGGAGGGGAGGGAGACATTTTAATCAAATATATGTTTGGTTCACAAGGGGAGGGGAGGGGTTTTAAAACTACTTTACCTTTTTACCCTTAAAATATTATAACACTCTTACTAAATAAAATAAAAACAAAATGATATTTCACAAAAAAAAAAATTGTCAACTCATGAACAACATAGATAATCACAAATAAAATATTTAATATTTCAAATACTCAAAAATATATTAAAGTGTAAATAAAATATCGATAAATGCCATAAAATCATTATGTTATCAATCTTCAAATGAATCATTTTCTCTTCTTGATGATCCATCTAATCTTATAAAATATTTATAAAATTAAATTATATATAATATATAACTCATATACTACAATTATAAATCGATATGTAATACAACACAACAACTTATAAAACAATTACGTTATTACAAACAAAACAAAAAAAATTGAAAATAAACAAAATAAAACATAAAAAAAAAAAACAGAATAAGACACATGAAAAAAAAGTCGAGTCATAGTAATTAAATAATGGAGTTGCCGTTAAAAAATATGAATTTTTTTAATTAAATGACAAATTAGCATATAATATTTATTAAGGACAATTTATGATTATAATAAAAAAATGAGGATAATTTTGTCAATATAAAAAAATAGATTTTAATATAACTCCTCTCCCTCCCCTCCCCTCCAAATCCCTCCGATTCGGAGGGAACGAAAAACTGCTCTCGGAGGGATTCAGATTACCTCCCCTCCCCTCCCCTCCCCTCATAAAAAATTGAACCAAACACAATTGATTTAAAATATTCCCTCCCCTCCCCTCCCCTCCAAAACCCCCCAACCAAACAGACCCTTAGTTTAAACACATTTGATAATTAAAAATAAATGTATGTAATTAACTCCTCTTTAATACCTATTTATTTAGTACAATTCATGTATTTTATTTTTAATTTGTATCATAAAATTTATTTAATAAATATTTTAAATTAAAATAAAATAAAAAATACGTTTGTGTTTTGACGCTGTGCACATTAAAAAAGCGGACAAACGGGCACGGGAGTGCCCGTTTGAACGCTAGTATTGTATAATAGCAATTATTAGTGATGTGAATTTCATGTCGCTAATTAGTAACATGGAAATCACGTCGCAACTAAAGGTTCTTTTCCTGTCCCAAACCTACTACGCCTGCTCTGATTTAAAGTGCGTGAATATTTGTTCCAAATTTTGTAACGTGATTTTCACTTTACTAAGTAGTGAAGTGAATATCACGTTACTACTGAGCTGCCACCTTCTCTTCTGCGGCGTAATTTTCCACGTCGTAAATTTTGATTTGTGATGTACTTTTTCACTTTGTGGCGTGATTTTCACGTTACTACTGAGTTTTTTTTTTTTTTTTTTGTAGTGGAGGAATTTAAAATATTAAAAAGGTTTTGCAAAAATGCAAGTAGCCAAATAACCAGAGTGTAAATTTCTAAGTCAAATAATAGAGACAAATGTAGAAGAAATAGAATTAAAAAATCTAGACTTGGACAGAAAGTTAAGTTTGTGGTAACGAAGAAACCCTCACTACATGATAAAAGCATCAAGTAGACCTTGTTACATCAAAGTCCTTGTATGAAATGCATGTGTTTGCAATTAATACAAGAAAGATGTAATCAAATTGCAGATTCTACTATAAGAATCAAATACCTTTCTTTGAATTTAAACAATAAAGGACATACAGATTTTTTGGAATTGATTTTTCTGATGATTGAACTCATGTGCAGATAACCTTACTCCTCGATTTTTTGGTAACCAGAGGTAAAATAACATCTTTTCATGAGACATTTTATTATCTCGCTTCTGTAATCGAGATAAAATACATTTCACCTTCGAAATTAAGGGGCTATTTGTTTCAGCTTTAAAAAAATAGATTTTTTCTTTGTATTTTTGAAAATAGATTTTCAAAAACCGTTTTTCAAAATATTAAAAGTTTTTTTATGGGTCAGGTTGATGTGCATAAGGTATATCCTTATGCACGGTGCATAAGTCTCGTACGACTAATATTTAAATTGTTCTGAGTAACATTTTAATTAGAAACGAGTAATAATATCATAATCCATGAATAATATATGCATTATTTGTACACCTCTATTAATTATGAGTAATTATTAATTGTGAGTAATGTGTACACTATTTTGAGTAATATTTACACCATTATGAGTAATATCGAATTTTAATTATTTTGAGTAATATATTCATTGTTTTGAGTAATATTTATACTATTTTGAGTAATCTGTATGTTATTTTGAGTAATAAATATAATACTTTGAGTAATATAAACAATATTTGAGTATTTATGCACCGTACATAAGAATATACCTTATGCACATCAACATATCCCTTTTTTTATATTCGTTTTTTTTTTCTAAAATGAAACAATAATTTTGACATTTTAGAACATAAACATAGATTATTGAAGATCAAAACTTAGTCAAAATTGTAATTTTTTCAAAAAGTTGTATTTCAAAAATGATTTTTATGAAAATCTATTTGAAATAGCTTCAAAATTAAGTGATTTTTTAAAATTTGGATATCCAAAATTTTCTTCATAAATAGATGAAATACTTAAAATCAAATTTTAAGAATAACTATTCAAACAAAATTTTTATTTGAAACTTTTATAAAAAAAATTTTGATAGCACTTCGTAAAAAAATGCTATTATTAAACTTCACTAAGATAGCACTTTATTAAAAGCGCTATTAATATTCTCCACTATGTTAGCACTTTTTTAAAAACGCTATTACTATTCTTCACTATGTTAGCACTTTATAACAAACGCTATTAATAGACTACCCTATGTTAGCGTTTGCAGAAAGCACTATTTAATTATAAAAATAATAATACAAAATAAAATTTATTATAAAAATAAAAATTCTTTTTGGGGGATAATTTTGGTTTTAATGGACAAACTTTTCACGAACACACAAATTAACCTAGCATAGTCCTCTTCTTCCTCTGATTCATCGATAATCCTCTTCTTCCTCCAATTCATCGATTCAGTCAGTGTTCTTCTACCTCAGTCCTCTTCTTCCTCCAATTAATGCATTGTTTGCCTCCGATTTCCACTCGAATAGAAAGAACGAAGAAAACTCAATCTCCGCCGGACTCAGCCTTCCTCGGCTCACCACCGTCACCTTTCTGTTCATTTGTATTTGGTAATATTTTTTCTCTCAGACTATTGCTTTATGTTGTAAATTGTAAAATTAGGGATTTCATTGATTGTGTATGAATTTGACTATGATTTCACATAAGCAAAAGTCGACATTGAGGGTTTATAAGATGAAGAAATACTTGCCTTTGATTTGCGTCCTAAGAAGATAAGAGTTATTAGAAGACGTCTCACCAAGAATCAGGTACTTTTTTAGCTTTCTGCGTTGTTTCTGTTTTTATTTTGTCTAGTAAGTGTTTCTTTCTATCAAGAGAATCTACAAATGAAATTACGCTGAGTGGAACGGTGGTTCGTACTGTGCGGGGTGTGCTAGATATTGTTGCTGGGAGTGGGTTGCAGAAATGGGATGGTGAATGAAGGGTAATGGTTTGAAGGAGGGTGTGAGCAGTTTGTTGTTCTTTTGATTTACGGCGGCGGAAGCGTTCAGAAGGTGGAGCGAATGTTGGGTATATGTGAGGTTGGCTGAGTGAGTGTTCAGTAGGTGTCTAGCTAAGGTTAGAATATATCCATCACTTTCATTTTTTCTAGTACCTAATTGTTTATGAGAACAAAAACAAATTCAAATGACAAATTGGTGATTTATTTGTGTATACCACAATATCATGTAATTAGTCCTATCAATTCAACATGTCTATAAAATTAGGCCCTGTTTTATTCATGTGGTAGTTTACTATCAGAATCATATGTTTGATTATGCATAGTAGAGATTCCCTAAATGAGCCATAAAAACCAGTGGATTTTTAGTTAAAGATGTTCAAAGTGTACACTTCAAGCTATAATTTATTAAGACATTTATTAGTAACAGGTAAAGATTTTCAGTGACTCATTTATTAACTAAATTATGGTTTTTATTAGTAACAAGTTAAATGTCTGAATAAATTATAAAAAACCAATGGAATTTTAGTTAAAGATGTTCAAAGTGTACACTTTAGGCAAATCGATCCATAATTCTTCAAACACGTAACAGCTTGAAAATGAGTCACAGTGCAACGTCCAAACGGTTATGTGCTTGTGTGACACTTCAATTATTCTTTGTCTAAACGTGTCAACTACCGGCCCACTATACTCGAATTAATATCTGTCAACACACTCGTACGTGAAAGTGTCCCTAGTAGTATTTAAAAATATCTCAAATCATTATATTATTTATATCATGATTATTATACAGTATAATTTTACAACATATATGTCTATGAAATTTATTAAGACATTTATTAGTAGCATTTTTCATAATTTTAGTGGCTAGTTAACTAGTTATGACAAGAGACCCACACGTGCATGTAACATATAGATATACTAGTACCCAACTTGCAACATGTAATCACATGACATAGGACCATAAATCACCATTACACTACACATATCTATTCTTTTCATTGTGGCCCCAAAACAAAAACCATGTGTAGCTATATTGGATAACTTATGAAAAAATAAGCTGGCAGCTTATAAACAATCATAAACTATTTTCATAATACTTTCATATCTATTCTTTTATATGTAACACTTTTGCTTACTCATTATTGTTACTAGTTTATGATACTCACTGAACTTATCAAATTTGTAGAAGTTTCTTCGAATTTAGATTTTGTTAGTGAGTTTGAAGTCATTAAACTTGTAGTAAAATTTTTGTCAAATTTAGATTTTGTTAGTGAGTTTGAAGTCATTGAACTTGCAGCAGGACTTAGAGGAACTTAGAAGTCCTTTTGAAAAGTAAAGTAGAGAAATCAATTTGAATTACATAACACTGGCGCAGGACTCAGAGGGCATGCACCTCCCCTATCCAATTTTTCATGAACATGATTGTACTAAATTGTTACTACAAACTGACAATTAGGACCATTTAGTTAATTTTGTGAATTGTAAGCCACAAATCAATTTTTCAACGCGGTTCGGTTGGTTTTTCTTTAATCTTCACTACTAACCATGGTGACTTTCATGCTTGATTAAAATTTGTTTTTTATATTAAACTTCAGTACTATAAGTTTTATTATTAATATTTGATAACTCTATATCTTGAATTGATTTTTATTGTACAAGACATAATCAATATAGTCCTTCTATGATACAGGAAAACAAGAAGCAGTTATTTTGCCTAGCTAAGTGATTGTATCTGTGGGTTCGACGCTTTTGGTTCGTGAAGGGTGGTTACTACTTGGTGCTGTTTTGTTGTCCTTTCTTGTTTTTTTAGGTATTTTGTTTAGAGAATGTGACTTTTTGCATTAGGATTTGGATTTAAGTACTCTAAGTTACAATGTGTGCATATACAAATTTGGCTATGCAAATTCCCTCTTTTTTAATACATTAAAATGTTATGATATTTGTAAACAAGTGGATTTTGTTTAAAATATTATTTAGTATTGAATTAAATGTAGCTTTTCGATATTTGCACACAAAAAGAATGATTTTGTGTACGGCAAAAAAAAGTATACTACAATAGCATTTTATTGATATTTCTATTAATGAAACATTTTATGATAGCACTTTTAAGAGAAAGCACTATCAAACATGTGCCATATATTAGCGCTTTGTTTGAAAGTGCTATCAAACATGTGTGCTATAATAGCGCTTTATTTGAAAGTGCTATCAAACATGTGTGCTTTAATAGCGCTTTGTTCGAAAGTGCTATCAAACATGTGTGCTATAATAGTGCTTTGTTTGAAAGTGCTATCAAAATCAATTTGAAAAACGTATTATAAAGCGCAAAATGTCCACTTCAATAGCACTTAAGGAAAAACGCTATTAAAAACCTATACTTTAATAGCGCTTTTAAAGTGCTATTAAATCAAATCGTTTACAATAGCGGCGCAGTTAATAGCACTTTTAAGCGCTATCAAAAACAAAATAAAGCGCTATTAAATAGCTTTTATGGCGTAGTGCCCCTTATATAAGGGAAAATGAAGTTTTAGGCTAACTTCCAACTAAATAGCGAACATTGTAGAGAAGCAGTTAGTCTTCCTTCCAAACACCGGATTGAAGCGGTTAGACTTCTTTCCAAATAGAAAATTGAAAAGGTTAGTCTCCAAACTATACCTATAATTTTATAAGCTTTATCTTTAACCAATGTGATTTTTTAAGTCAGGTTGAACTCACGAACCAAACCGAGGTTTTGACCGGACTGACCACAAACCAATGGAATTTTAAACCAGGCTTAACTCGACTCAAAGTATGCTTTTGATCAGGTCGAGCTTACGAACCGAAACATAATTTCTACTAGGATAACCACGAACAAAATTGAGATTTTAAACTGGGTGATCTCAAACAAAAGTAAGTTTTTGATCGGGCTAAGCCTACGAACTAAAATGACGACTTATAACATAAATCCCCAAACCAAAGATTTTAAAGGATTTAGCTTTAAACTCAAACAAACACTGCCTTATGGAGTAATTATTCCACCAAGATAAAAATATTCCATGGCGAATTTACAATTATAGTGCTTCTAGAATACAAGATTCATCACTAAACAAAGATAACTTTCTCGAAAGTGCTATGACTAATTCTAAGTGAGAGGAAGTGAAAAATATATTTAGAGAGAGAAAGTGAGGTGTGAGATAGAATGCTCACGATTATGGTTGTGAAAATGGAATTCTAAGTGAGAGAGAGAGAGAGAGAGAGAAGGGGCGATGCACTGACAGTGTAAAAAAGTTTTACACTGTCAACCAATCACGACCTTGTTAAGCGCCAAGTCATACTGTAAATTTTAAGTTACTGATATGATATGACAGAATAAAATGTTTTTATTGGATGACAGTGTAAAGATTTTTTACACTGTCAGTGCACTACCTTTTAACTCATATATATATATATATATATATATATATATATATATATATATATATATATATATATATATATATATATATGACATGTATGTGTCTCCACACACAAGGGGGAGTGACTTGTGTTTTAGAAAAACGATAGTTTGAAAAAAATTAAAATTATTTTTAGAGTTCTAAAAAGTTTTAAAGAATGTTTTAATAAATTAGTAGCGAAAAAAATAAATATGCAAGAAATAAAAAAGTTAAGGGTAAGAAAGTAACACAAGGATTATAGAGGTTCAGTCGAAATGAAGTGACCTAATCTTCTCCTTAAGATTTGAAATTTAGGGGTTCTTAAGAGTTTTTAGTTGGTTGAACTCTCAAGCCCCCTTATATAAGGGAAAATGAAGTTTTAGGCTAACTTCCAACTAAATAGCGAACATTGTAGAGAAGCAGTTAGTCTTCCTTCCAAACACCGGATTGAAGCGGTTAGACTTCTTTCCAAATAGAAAATTGAAAAGGTTAGTCTCCAAACTATACCTATAATTTTATAAGCTTTATCTTTAACCAATGTGATTTTTTAAGTCAGGTTGAACTCACGAACCAAACCGAGGTTTTGACCGGACTGACCACAAACCAATGGAATTTTAAACCAGGCTTAACTCGACTCAAAGTATGCTTTTGATCAGGTCGAGCTTACGAACCGAAACATAATTTCTACTAGGATAACCACGAACAAAATTGAGATTTTAAACTGGGTGATCTCAAACAAAAGTAAGTTTTTGATCGGGCTAAGCCTACGAACTAAAATGACGACTTATAACATAAATCCCCAAACCAAAGATTTTAAAGGATTTAGCTTTAAACTCAAACAAACACTGCCTTATGGAGTAATTATTCCACCAAGATAAAAATATTCCATGGCGAATTTACAATTATAGTGCTTCTAGAATACAAGATTCATCACTAAACAAAGATAACTTTCTCGAAAGTGCTATGACTAATTCTAAGTGAGAGGAAGTGAAAAATATATTTAGAGAGAGAAAGTGAGGTGTGAGATAGAATGCTCACGATTATGGTTGTGAAAATGGAAAGGGAATGACTCTATTTTATACGCCATAGGTTGGCACAAAAAAGAAAAATTATTCTTGTAGGTGAGACTTGAGATTTATTATGATTGAATTTCATCATCATAGGATCTTTGTCGTGATCATTCAACCTTATTGTGAGAGACAGAGTATAAACCAATTTTCTCCTCGAAGTGATACGACGACCATCATCTTTGAGCTCTGTACGCACAGACAGTTGGCTCTAAAGCAACATCTGAAATGTTACAAAACTCGGAATGAGTTATTGGGGATATTGGAGTGAGAAGGAAATTGTGGGGCTTGAAATTCTTCTAACTCTTAATATAGACAATGAAGACTTTATTATTATTGCATTGACGAAGGGAAACCAACCCTTGTTCGCGCCCCTTTTTCTTCGAAGTATGCTAGACCGAGAAGTAGTGAAATAAGAGGTTTTTCGAGGTAGAACCTATTTTCCATTTATATTCATACTATTATTGGAGCACATTTACAAAAGCCCAACAACTCATTCTCGAAAGCAATTAGAGGCAGCCTTACACCTAGTTTTTGAAAGATACATTCAAAAATGGGAATAGAGCACAACTCAAACTCACTACATATACTTTCTTTGGTATGGATAGGAGAAATCAACTAGTCAAAATACGACCGTACCTCAATATTGGCACAATCAACAACATAATCTCTGATATAGGAGTAGACTGTTCCTTGAAATTTAAAATCTACCCAGCTATATTGAGTTGCATCAGTCGTCTCTAACAAAATCTTAAATCGAACCATATTTATTTATACATCATAAAGAGGGTTATTTTGGTTAACATCAACAGAACAATCTAAAAAAGAAGCACAAACCCTAAAACGACTAGGAATTGAGCCTTTCTCGAGGGACTAGATGAAACAACATTTCTCATGTTCTGCTTCCCAAGATAAATCTATACTCAAATCAAAATAGGCTTGGGCAAGAGAGGCAGTGAAAGTAGCAGTTTCTCTCACAGTGGAATCGTCATCACTACATGAGGATTCAAACCCTGACCCAGAACTACCGCTTAGCACATTTTAGGCGTTGATAGAAGGATCCACCCCATTAAAAATGTCTATAAGGTCTGGATCCTCCTCTCCAGTGAATGATGAAAACTTATCACTATTAAGTTCAGGTGACTCATTTTTGGGTACATTTCTTAAATTGGCCATAGCTGCACATAAAGGGATGAAGAAAATACCTTGGGGAAAGAAGACAAACTCGAGGAAGGTAGGGACACTAAAAAATAGGATAATCTGTCGTGGGAAGATGTTAAGTGTAACACCCCTTTTCTAAACCCCAAACATAACAAATATTCACAGAGTATTAACATGCATAAAACAAAAAGAGTGTCACATGTTGTTTTCACCGTAATGAAAACCCAAAACAAACATACCAAACATTCACTAATCATCTTGTAATACAATTTGATACCTCATGCTTTCATAAATTATGCACATCGCACGTGGAATAATAAACATCAAGAAATTTCTATGAATATATCTCATTTTATATTCATCTACCAATTCAAAATAACATAACCAACAATGCTATTTGAAATTCCAAATATCTAGGCATTATAGCCTTCAATTCAACAACATATCCAAATTATCATGTCAAATACAAACAAGATAACAATATTCAAACATAATCACAAGTTCAAATAAAGTTTCCCCAAGTGTTTCATGATCAGAGCATATGATTCGCTACCTAATCAAAACAACAAAACTCAAAAGCTCCTGAGACAAGCTCACTACTCGTCAGAACCTGCACGATGTCACAATGAACATCATTCAAACAGAAGGGTGAGAATACGCATCATAATGAATATATACAATATGTATAATGAACATAGCATATAATAACATTATCATTTCATCACATTTCATAACTGAATAAGTTCCACAATTATTGCATACAATACCATTCTCAATTATCACACAATGCAATTACATCAATTCAAAACAATCACATAGCACACAATGTGACTCAAATGTAATAAATGTGACTCAATGCATGTGGTACCATGTAAGTATCAAGCTCAACGCTCCCGATTATAAACCAGAGCCACGCTTCTGATTCGAACAAGATCAAAGCCACAATTGTGAACCCAAAGTTTCATCGCTAATGTTTCAAAGCCAACCATGAATGCATGTACAATTACCACCAAACATATGCAATTAAGATTATCCATACCATCTTAACATACCGCATACCACCATAATTCACACATTGAATTATCCACCAATTGTACAAAACACACATATCAAATAACAATCACACTTATCATGAATATCATACCACATATCATGCCAACAATTGTCATTCATCGTTTACCAACTCATAGCATACATAAAGATAATTACATGGTTTTCACACAACAAAACCATAATTAATTCATCAAGTGCAATCAATCCTATCATATTATATAGAATATCAAATTAGCTTCCTAGTACTTTGAACGACACATAAAATGGATTTACGAATCAAAAGTTATGGTCTTTACAAAATCTGTCAAAAATTGGATAACTTGCGGGTTTGCTCAGGCCGACCCATGAGTCGACTCATGCTGAAAAACCCAGATTTTTTCCTTTGCGGGTTAGCTCAGGCCGACCCTGGCTTCTGTATAGATTGACTCATGCTACGTAAAAACCTAAAAATCATAATTTTTCTTCCCCATTCCCCTCATACAACAACCACTAACCCACATCCAATTTTAACACAACAAAACTCATTCCAACAACAAATTATCACATATTATTGGATCCTATTCATGTTTCTAGTTATGGGTCATCCATACAACACATTGAATATGAAGAATTCACAAAATCACATTGATTTCACATAAACCCTAACATTTAACAACTTTATGAAATTGAGAGATGATTAACTAGTATACTATCACATTGCATACATATAAGTTCAAGATAATGAGATTCTCCCCCTTAACTCAAGTTAATCTCCTTCTATCTTCAAGTTTCTACAAAATCTCTTCTCTCTTCTACTCTCTTATATTCCTCTTCTTCTTACCAAAGTCAATGTTATAAAAAATGACCTAACTCAACTCTTACTATCTCTTTTCTTTCTAATTGGGCTTAACCCACTTACTACCCATCCTTATATTTCCACTAATTAGGTCCATTAACATATTACCTCATAATATTACTAACAGTCTAATTAGCACAAAACACCAATTAAATAACTATCATACCAAATAATTAAATAAAATAAATAATTATTAAAAACACCAAATAAGCTAATTAATAAAATAGCTAATAAATTGTGATGTTACATTAAGCAGGTAGAAACACTGAAATTCGCAAACAATGAACGAGCTCAAAGAATAGGGTAGGTTTCAAATGGAAAAGCGAAACGAAAAGAATATTTGAAAAATTATTCAGCACTTTATAGTGGAACGATTATCGATCAGCAATCCAGATTAGGAAATTGTGTGATGACAAAAAGAGACGGTTAGACCGTTTTGAAAATACAAACGAATTCAAGTGCACTTGGATATCTTAGAGCAGAGCGTCACACCCTAATATGCGATCCTAAAGCCCCGTGCCTGGAAAGTTGGCAAAATGCCTCATTAAGGGAAAACACATTAAATGCACTTGTCCCCCACTACTACTTATGTAATTGTTTTGCAACCTTCTGACTTCTTCATCTTATCGGCGTTGGTGGTGAGATACCGACCACAACTTCTAAAAATTATGTGATCAAATATATATATATATATATATATATATATATATATATATATATATATATATATATATATATATATATATATATATATATATATATATATATGGAGTAGGTGACAGGAAATATATATCCATAATGCTTTTAAATTCTATTGTGATCAAAACAGCACATTGGACTGTTTTTAGTTAACAGGCAAAAAGAAACACCATGGATGTTATTTTTAAAAGAAGAAGTAAAAAATTGAGAGAAAAAAACAACACGAATCATGAATGAATGAATATTGAATAAGAGGTTGAACCTTTTTTAATCGATTATTTTCGTATAAATCTGTTTGTATCTTGGGACATGATATTGGTTTCCCTTTGGTATCAATAATTTCCGATGTTTTCTATGATTAAAAAGTTCATATAATATTCATCTAATTTGTACTCACTATATTGATGATGTAAACTAATTTTTAATCTAAAACCTTCAAGTTTCTTAAGTTAGCCTTTTGTAACAATTGTTTATTTTAATATCTTATAATTTTATTATTATTATTACATTACTTTATTAAACTTAACAACATGTAAAATTTATTAAATTAAATTATAGTGACAAATTGTCGTAATAAATAATAATACCCTTAACTTATATATTTGTCATTTGCATTTGGGCCAAAGGCAGACCACCAGAGGGAAGTCAATTTGCTTTCAACTTGTTCTTTTGGAAATGATTTTTTTTCTAATAAAATAACTATTTTAGTTGGAGTAACTCGTGGTTTATATGTGAACATATGATATGGTCATTCATGTACATCTTAACCTATACTCCCTCCGTCCCAAATTATAAGAGAAATTCACTTTTTAAATTCACTAAATAATTAATGTATCTGGTCTATATATAGACCAGATACATTAATTATTCAATGTATCAAAAAAGAGAATTTCTCTTATAATTTGGGACAGAGGGAGTATTTGTTTACGGATACTTTTATATAAGAAAAGAAATAGGGATTAATCTTTTAGTTTCGTAACAACTTGAATCTATCGTAGGATAAATTATAAGCTTACAAGTGAGCATTAAGAATTTTAATTAGAACATCGATTTTTTTTAATAATAATTTTTTATTGTGAAAAGTGAAAGATACAAGCAATATTGACTTAACAAATGTTTGTAGCATTGAAGGGTGAGATGCTTACACGTTTAATACAATTAAAAAAGATCGAGATGGTGGATAGAATAAAAAATGTCATTATCATTTGCCTTAAAGATGAAGTTTTAGGGGAAGTCGTCGAGGAAAAAAATGCAGATTTTATGTGAGTAAACCTTGAATTATTGTATATGATAAATTCTTTGAGTCTTAGGTTGTGTCTGAGAACGAATCTATTGTTGAGAAGTTGACAAATTTTTACAAGATCATTTCTGACTTAGTGAGTATTGAGATGAAGATTGATGACAAGGACATGGATCTTGATAGGAAGTTATCCTACAAAAACTATGAAATTAGGGTTTACTACACTAAAGGGGAAGAACACTAAAAATAAAGGAAATTAAAATAAAAGATAAAGATAAACTTTGATTTCATTTGATTGATGATTTAGCCCCCTCTCAATGAGTACATATATAGTAGTAGAAGTGGATAGTAACTATAGGCCCAATAACTAATTAAAGCCCACCTCAATAATATTTTAAGGTTCTAAGAATATTCTAAAAAGCATTACAAATTAACTAACAATAATATAAATTCTACTTCTAATTAATCATAATTCTTACTCTATCATTGCCGCCCGATTCACATTGAACCTTGTCCTCAAGGTTCAGTCATAAAAGTTGGAGTCTTAAGTAAATCACCTGGATCTCACTGTTTGGAAAAGGTGCATTTTAAGCAACTAAAAGCATGAGAAACCTCTGTCACATACAGAGCAGCAACAATAGGAGAAAAGTTTCTATATCCAACAACAGCCAAGTTTACAAAATGATGACGAGGATGAATTTTCATAAGCTCCATTGCTTCCTTTTTATACTCCAACTCTAATTCTTCAAGAGTCTTAGGTGAAATATTGTGATCATACTGTTGACCATATTGGATACCAGAATCTCTCCCATGAGAATCCCAACCATCAATATTCCTAAGGGTATGTTTGGATATCACTAAATGAACGGAGCGGAATGGAATGGAGCGGAGTGGGATGGAGCGGAGTGGAACGGAGCGGAACGAATGTACCATTCCATTGTTTGGAAATTTTAGAACGGAATAAGACAAATTATTCATTCCGCCCAAATCGGAGGGGAAGGAATATGGTGGTAAGTGATGGAATGGAATGGAATCCATACCACTCCTTTCCGTTCCGTTCCATCCGTTTTTAAATTATCCAAACAACGGAATATCATTTTATTTCATTCCATTCCACTCCGCTCCATCAGATTCCATCAATCCAAACAAAGCCTAAATGTGCTCATGTTATGATTACGCCCATCAAATGAATTATAAGAGTTTCCTGCATGTGGGACTACTTGTCTTGGAGATCTTAACCAGCTTGAATGACTTCTAGGTCCACTATTCCCATAAGCTCTTTCTTGTGGAGAATCTCTTGAAAACTTTTGATTGTCCTTTCGAAGACGGTCATCGACAGCCCTCTCTTGCCTGCCAAACCTTTCATGAAACTGGAGTGCATTTCGTAGTGTAGAATGAGATCTCCGAGGCTCAAAACGCTAAAACCGAGCATTGACAGGACTTCCATGAGGTGATGGTGAACTTGATGTTTGAGGTGGCGGTGACCATGATCGGTTCATGTGAGAATTAGAAGATCCTTTTTGTTCACCTTCTTCTCTTATCTTATGCAAAACATCAACTCCTTTAGCCATAACTAACCTACCCTTACTGCTAACTATGATGAATTTCTCGTCCATCTTAATTTTGCAGCAATATCCCTTTCAATCTTAGTTATAACTTTCTCAGTGGAAAGTTCTCTTACATTTTGTCTCTTGCAGGTATCCTTTAAAATAATTCTTTAGACTTATGGTTTGCTCCAAAAGTAGATGGACAACCTTTAGTGAAATGACCTGATTCACCCCATAGTTTGCAAATCATTTCTTCTTCTTTTCTTTTCTTCCAATTTTTCTCAATAGCATTGGATTTAGCTTCCCACACCTTAGCATCACAGCTGATGAAACCAGTTGGGATAGCATTAGGGTCACGAACTTCATGTTCTTCGTCGGAACCCGTATTTAACCTTTTGTTTGATTTTGCTTTCTCTCGAGAAGACCCAGATCCTAGGAAACCAGTGTACTCTATATAGAGATCACAAAAGTCATCATCGATGTCTGGATCGAAAATATTAGCCATTGGTGAATACTCTCTGAGAGAGAAGTGGTACACGGGAACAGAGGATGGAGAAGAGAAAAGAAGATGGATAGAACTTAGCAATGGTGTTGTTGCTGCCAGCAGTGGAGGTGAAGATAAAGGTTTTAATGGTCGTTTCCATGGAAGATCTGACAGTTCAGGTAGTGGTTTTAGTGGCGGATCTGGTGATTCCAAAAACATATTTGGTGGCAAATGTAGTTGTTTTTCCAGAAGAGGTGATGCTGAAACGGACATTGGAGGTGATGCCGGTGTTTTTGTCGGAAATAATGTTGAGGTCCAAAAATTTGCTAGAGTTTTATTTTTGGTTACTTTTTCTTCTTTTGCTGACGATTTTTCTGTTTCTGTACCATTCTTTTGAGCTTCGAAAGAAATTGGAGAAATTTTTTGAGATGATGCTCTGAGAGAAAGACTAAGGGCATGGACATGTTCTTTTATCTCTTCTCTATTTTTATTTGAGATCTCATGAGTTTCCATTAAATATTGTTTGAGAGTTTCTAATTGTGAATAGAAATCTTGAGATTGTGGTTGGTGGCTATGGTAACTTGAATGTTCTTGAAAGGTAAAAGATGATTGTTGAGGTGAAGTAGAAATTATGTGTTGTTGGTGTGGAATGTATGGAGTGTATGGGGTGTAAGAATGATAATATGGATAATCCATGGAAGGAAGGGTTGAAGTTCAAGATGAAAGAACCAATTGATAGAAAGAAATTCCTATCAAAACTATCAAATTAGGGTTTCAACAATAAGAAATAAAGACATTAAAAATAAGCTAAGAAAATAGAGATAAAAATAACTTTGATTTCTTTTATATCCTAAAATGTGTCAAAGACACTACATATATAATGCTCTTAATGGATAAATAACTAAAAGCCCAAAAGCTATTTAAAGCCCAAAATGTCTTAAGAATATTCTAAAAATCATTACAAATTAACTAACAATAATATAAACTCTACTTCTAATTAATCATAATTCTTACTCTATCAGATCTATTCTTGTTAACCTCATTACTCAAATCATTTGAGCACTTTAAGAATGCTCTTCTTTATGGTAAGGAAGGTATAATTATCTTGGATGAAGTTTTGACTCCTGTGAGGTCTAAGGAGCTCTCAATGATGAAATATTTGAAGGTTGACAATAGTGGTGAAGGCTTAAGTGTCTTAAGAGGGAGAAGTAAAAGTAGGGAAAAGACTAAATCCAAGAGTTTTGATAAATCAAGGTTGAAATGCTTTATTAGTCTAAAAATTTGTCACTTTAAAAAGGATTATCCTGAGAGGGGTGCGACAAATAAGATTTTGTTCAAATTGTAGTTTCTCATATGAGGATGGTTATGAAAGTATCATTTCCCGGTAGTGACGAGTTTGGAGACTAAAAAAAGTTGGGTCATGGATTTAGGATGCTCTTATCACATGCACCCAAAGAAAGATTGTGACAGTCCGTAAGCATGTTATTGTTACATCTAATTGGCATCATTTTAATAGGCAGCATGTGGAGCAAAATGTCATGACATTGTGTGATACATTTTGTCTCTATGAGCTCAAAATAAGGAGGAACAATGTAGAGTAAGATGCTCCACAGAGTGTGAAACATTCTGCCTCATATAGAAGCCAGTCTACACTGATTAAACCTCACATTTGTTGCAGATTTGTTTATACTTCTTAAATTTGATTTGTCAGATTTATGCGTTTTATGAAAAAAGGAAAGTTCCCCCAAAAGATCAATTTGTAAGTATTAAAGAGAACAAATTTGAATGTTAAGATTTATCAAATCAAAGATTTCAAATCAACTTAATGAAGAATAATTACTTGCGCCATTGGATTTACTTCAGCCGCATGAAACGATACAAACCCTAATGGACTTTGCAGGTGGATTTTGTTTCTATTTAAAGAGGATATCTCCATGTAAAGACTCATACATGGAGATAACAAATAATTTGTATTTTAGTTTTATTGAGTCTTTAGTTTTTGTTGTTAGTAATTTGTGTTGTTAAACTCTATTCACTAGTAACATTCTTATATAGAGGAATATACTTGGTTTTAAGCTGTAATCATTTTCATCATTGTCAAAATATAGTAGTTGTCCAAACACTTGGGAGGATTCTTAAGAGAAAGTGAGAGGGGTCTCATACTCAAGGGGAGTCATGAATAAGAATTCATGGGTAGCACTAAGAATAAAGATTTTGAATTAGAAGGGTTCAACTAACACTACAAGAAATTTGGTAGATTGTGACGGTTATTTTAGCAAATTACGATGATTAAAACTACCGTAATTTATAATCAACGACGGTTGAAGTACCATCGCAGAATCGTGTGTCCCCAACCTCTTTCGCGACGGTTACCAATTTGTACTTTAACTTTTTAGAGTGACTTTCCTTTCTTGGATTAACTCCTTCTAGATATAGGTGACTTTGCACCGAACTTGGTTAACAATTCCTTGTTTCCTTTTACTTATTCGTATTTTATGTCTTAATGCATTAATATTGTCATACACATTGTCATATAACTCCTTGTTTCCTTTTACTTATTCTTGTTTTATGTTTTACTGCATTAATCTTGTCATACACATTGTCTCACACATTGACGTCATTATAATAGGCAACACGTGGAGAAATATGTCATGACATTGTGTGAGACTTCTATCTATATGATCTCAAAACAAGGAGGAAACATGTGGATCAAGATGTTTCAAAGATTGTGAGACATTCAACCTCCTTCATAAGTTAGACTACGTTGGGTAAATCCCGCGTCTGCTGCAAATTTGCCTCAATTTTTGTTCAATCTAATTTATTTGATTTATGAGCTTTATGGAAAAAAGGAAAGTTTTCCCAAAAGATCAATTTTCAAGTATTAAAAAGAACAAATCTGATTGTTGAAGATTTATCAAATTAAAGATTACTAATCAACTTAATGAAGAATAATTTCTTGTGTCATTTTATTTGCTTCATCTGCACGAAATAATACAAACCCTAATGGGCTTTGTAGATGGATTCTTTTTCTATTGAAGGAGAAGTTCTCCAGGTAAAGACTCGGACCTGGAGACAACAAGCAAGACCTGTCTTAGTTTTATTGAGTCTTTTCTTTTTACTGTTAGTTTTGTGTTGTTAAACTCTATTCACTGGTAACATTCCTATATGGAGGAATAAAGTTGGTTTTGAGTTGTAATCAGTTTCATCATTCTCAAAATTAGTAAATGTCCAAACACTTTGGATAGTGCTTGAGAGAAAGTTAGAGGGGTCTCATATTCATGGGGATTCCTGAAAACGAATTCACGAGTAGTACTATTAAAATAGGCTTTGAACTAGAAGGGTTCAACTAAGAAAAATTTGTATTTTTTACTACTAAGAATGGATTTCAATTCTTGGGTTAACGCCTTTCAAACGTAGATGGGTAACAAGTTTTTGCGTCCTTTTACTTATTCCCACTTTATTTGTTAATCCATTAATTTTGTCATACACATTGTCTCGGACATTGTGTCTGACATCTTTCAGTTGGCGAACATAATTCCGCATACGATGTTATCAATGTTGTAAAAAGATATTGTTTCTCTAAAGACTGTTTAGATTATCGATTTTTGTGTCTTTATTGATAACTAAAATGATAAAATATTTGGTTTGATATATTTTGATTGATTTAAAAATTTATAAAAGATGGACTTAGGGTTGTGATTATCTACCTATCACTTACTCATGTAAAACTTTCGTTTTCGTTCTGTTTTGAAAATGCTAATTTTTTACAGTAATGAGGTAGATAAATATGATCATATCTTCTTTCATAGGATATGATTGTTTCTCGAACCAATGAGTTGCCTACTTTTATAGATCAATTTATTCTTTCAAGATCCTTAAAGAAAAGCTACTTTTTGAATAGCTTTATTGGTTAAATCAGGGACACTTTTGTAACCTTGGTTTAACTGTCAGGCCATTTGTAGCTCGAATATTACTCTTACCATTTCAGTGCATCAACTAATATCTTGTGCTATCTCTAATTTCATAGAAGTATATGCGAAAAAAGTCCTAAAAGAACATATAAATCATTTAGCTTCTCATTAAATAATGAGGATTAAGAACCTATGTAGGGTATGTAGTTTAGATAGTCTTCATAGTCTTAATCTATGATAAAACTACTCACACATAATAAAGAGATCACAAACAAAATTATAGATATTAACATATGCATAGAATAAATTAAGAAGTAGTAAATAGTAGAGAAAATAAAAGCAAATGAAAGTTGGATTATTGAGTGAAAGGTACAAAAATGTTGGTGCTCTAATGGAATATTTGCAAGAAATATAATACACGGATTAAATTTGCATACATTGGTATTTTGGAAGATTTTCGTGTGCTATACTACATACAATTCACGTAATTCGTTAAACTTGTATACATTGGTATTTTGGAAGATTTTTGTGTGCTATACTACATAAAAGTCACAAATTTTGTTAAACTTGGAAAATTTGGTCTTTTGGAAGATTTTTGTGTGCTATACTACATAAAAGTCACGAAGTTCGTTAAACTTGCAAATTTTATGATTTAGGAAGATTTCCGTGTGCTATACTACATAAAAGTCACGAAGATCATTAAAATTTCAAACATTGGTATATTGGAAGATTTTTGTGTACTATACTACATAAAAGCCATGAAGTTTGTTAAACTTGCAAATTTAGTCTTTTGGAAGATTTTCGTGTGCTATATACTACGTAAAAGTCATGAAGCTTGTCAAACTTCCAAAATTTGGTGTTTTGGAAGATTTCTGCGTGCTATACTAAAAAAAGTCACGAAGATCGTTAAACTTGCAAATTTTATTATTTTGGAAGATTTTCGTGTGCTATCCTACATAAAAGTCACGAATTTCGTTAAACTTGCATACCTTGGTATTTTGGAAGATTTTCGTGTACTATATTACATAAAAGTCACGAAGTTTGTTAAACTTGCAAAATTTGGTCTTTTGGAAGATTTTCGTGTGCTATACTACATAAAAGTGAGAAGTTTGTTAAACTTGTAAAATTTGGTCTTTTGGAAGATTTTCGTGTGCTACAATACTTAAAAGTCACGAAGTTTGTTAAACTTGCAAAATTTGGTCTTTTGGAAGATTTTCGTGTGCTATACTACATAAAAGTCACGAAGTTCGTTAAACTTACATACATTGGTATTTTTGAAGATTTTCGTTTGCTATACTACATAAAAGTCACAAAGTTCGTTAAACTTGCATACATTGGTATTTTTGAAGATTTTTGTGTGCTATACTACATAAAAGTTACAAAGTTTGTCTTTTAAAAAATTTCATGTGCCATAAACATAAATTCACGAAATTTGTTAAACTTTAAATTTATGTATTTTAGAAAATTTTCGTGTGCTATACTACATAAAAGTCACGAAGTTTGTTAAACTTCCAAATTTTTGTATTTTGGAAGATTTTCTTGTGCTATACTACATAAAAGTTACGAAGTTCGTTAAATTTGCATACATCAGTATTACTACTACATAAAAGTCACGAAGTTCATTAAACTTGCATACATTAATATTTTGGAAGACTTTTCGTGTACTATACTACATAAAAGTCATAAAGTTTGTTAAACTTGCAAAATTTAGTCTTTTGGAAGATTTTCGTGTGCTATACCACATAAAAGTCATGAAGTTCGTTAAACTTGTAAAATTTAGTCTTTTGGAAGATTTTCATGTGCTATATACTACGTAAAAGTCACGAAGTTTGTTAAACTTGCAAAATTTAGTCTTTTGGAAGATTTTCGTGTGTTATACTACATAAAAGTCACGAAGTTCATTAAACTTGCATACAATAGAAATTTTGGAAGATTTTCGTGTGCTATACTACATAAAAGTCATGAAGTTCAATAAACTAGCAAAATTTAGTCTTTTGGAAGATATATACTACGTAAAAGTCACGAAGTTTGTTAAACAAAATTCGATTTTTGGAAGATTTTCGTGTGCTTAACTACATTTGTAGTTCACTAAACTTGAAAATATTAATAGTTTGGCAGATTCTCATGTGCTACTACTACAAAAAAGTCAAGTTCGTTGAACTTGTATACATTGTTATTTTGGAAGATTTTTGTTTACTATACTACATTAAAGTCACGAAGTTTGTTAAACTTGTAAAATTTATTCTTTTGGAAGATTTTGTCTGCTATACCACATTAAAGTGATGAAGTTTGTTAAACTGGTAAAATTTAATCTTTTGGAAGATTTTCATGTGCTATATATTGAATAAAAGTCACGAAGTTTGTTAAACTTGCAAAATTTAGTCGTTTTGAAGATTTTCGTGTGTTATGCTACATAAAAGTCACGAAATTTGTTAAACTCGCATATATTGGTTTTTTGGAAGATTTTCGTTGGCTATACTACATAAAACTCACGAAGTTTGTTAAACTTGCAAAATTTTGATATTTTGAAAGATTTTCACTACATAAAAGTCTCAAAGTTCGTTAAACTTGCAAAAAACTTTATTTAGGAAGATTTTTGTGTGGTTTACTACATAAAAGTTATGAAGTTTGTTAAACTTGCAAAATTGTGATATTTTGGAAGAATTTCACTACATAAAAGTCACGAAGTTCGTTAAACTATTGCAAATTTTTTTATTTTGGAAGATTTTCGTGTGCTATACTACATAAAAGTTACGAAGTTCGTTAAACTTGTATACATTGGTATTTTGAAAGATTTTTGTGTGCTATACTACATAAAAGTCACGATGTTTGTTAAACTTCAAAATTTGGTCTTTTGGAAGATTTTCGTGTGCTATACTACATAAAAGTCACGAAGTTCGTTAAACTTGCAAATTTTAGTATTTTTGAAGATTTTCGTGTGCTATACTACATAAAAGTCTTGAAGTTCATTAAACTTGCATACATTAATATTTTGGAAGACTTTTCGTGTACTATACTACATAAAAGTTATAAAGTTTGTTAAACTTGTAAAATTTAGTCTTTTGGAAGATTTTCGTGTGTTATGCTACATAAAAGTCACGAAGTTCATTAAACTTGCATACATTGAAATTTTGGAAGATTTTCGTGTACTATACTACATCAAAGTTATGAAGTTTGTTAAACTAGCAAAATTTAGTCTTTTGGAAGATTTTCGTGTGCTATATACTACGTAAAAGTCACGAAGTTTGTTAAACTTCCAAAATTCGATCTTTTGGAAGATTTTCGTGTGCTTAACTACATAAAAGTCATGTAGTTCACTAAACTTGAAAATAATAATATTTTGGCAGATTTTCATGTGCTACTACTATAAAAAAGTCACGAAGTTCGTTGAACTTGTATACATTGTTATTTTGGAAGAGTTTTGTTTACTATACTACATTAAAGTCACAAAGTTTGTTAAACTTGTAAAATTTATTTTTTTGGAAGATTTTGTGTGCTATACCACATTAAAGTGATGAAGTTTGTTAAACTGGTAAAATTTAATCTTTTGGAAGATTTTCATGTGCTATATACTGAATAAAAGTCACGAAGTTTGTTAAACTTGCAAAATTTAGTCGTTTGGAAGATTTTCGTGTGTTATGCTACATAAAAGTCACGAAATTTGTTAAACTCGCATATATTGGTTTTTTGGAAGATTTTCGTTTGCTATACTACATAAAACTCACGAAGTTTGTTAAACTTGCAAAATTTTGATATTTTGAAAGATTTTCACTACATAAAAGTCTCAAAGGTCGTTAAACTTGCAAAAAACTTTATTTAGGAAGATTTTTGTGTGGTTTATTACTACATAAAAGTTATGAAGTTTGTTAAACTTGCAAAATTGTGATATTTTGGAAGAATTTCACTACATAAAAGTCACGAAGTTCGTTAAACTATTGCAAATTTTTTTATTTTGGAAGATTTTCGTGTGCTATACTACATAAAAGTTACGAAGTTCGTTAAACTTGTATACATTGGTATTTTGGAAGATTTTTGTGTGCTATACTACATAAAAGTCACGAAGTTTGTTAAACTTCAAAATTTGGTCTTTTGGAAGATTTTCGTGTGCTATACTACATAAAAGTCACGAAGTTCGTTAAACTTGCAAATTTTAGTATTTTTGAAGATTTTCGTGTGCTATACTACATAAAAGTCTTGAAGTTCATTAAACTTGCATACATTAATATTTTGGAAGACTTTTCGTGTACTATACTACATAAAAGTTATAAAGTTTGTTAAACTTGTAAAATTTAGTCTTTTGGAAGATTTTGTGTGCTATACCACATAAAAGTGATGAAGTTCGTTAAACTGGTAAAATTTAGTCTTTTGGAAGATTTTCATGAGCTATATACTACGTAAAAGTCACGAAATTTGTTAAACTTGCAAAATTTAGTCTTTTGGAAGATTTTCGTGTGTTATGCTACATAAAAGTCACGAAGTTCATTAAACTTGCATACATTGAAATTTTGGAAGATTTTCGTGTGCTATACTACATAAAAGTTATGAAGTTTGTTAAACTAGCAAAATTTAGTCTTTTGGAAGATTTTCGTGTGCTATATACTACGTAAAAGTCACGAAGTTTGTTAAACTTCTAAAATTCGATCTTTTGGAAGATTTTCGTGTGCTTAACTACATAAAAGTCATGTAGTTCACTAAACTTGAAAATATTAATAGTTTGGCAGATTCTCATGTGCTACTACTACAAAAAAGTCACGAAGTTCGTTGAACTTGTATACATTGTTATTTTGGAAGATTTTTGTTTACTATACTACATTAAAGTCACGAAGTTTGTTAAACTTGTAAAATTTATTCTTTTGGAAGATTTTGTCTGCTATACCACATTAAAGTGATGAAGTTTGTTAAACTGGTAAAATTTAATCTTTTGGAAGATTTTCATGTGCTATATATTGAATAAAAGTCACGAAGTTTGTTAAACTTGCAAAATTTAGTCGTTTTGAAGATTTTCGTGTGTTATGCTACATAAAAGTCACGAAATTTGTTAAACTCGCATATATTGGTTTTTTGGAAGATTTTCGTTGGCTATACTACATAAAACTCACGAAGTTTGTTAAACTTGCAAAATTTTGATATTTTGAAAGATTTTCACTACATAAAAGTCTCAAAGTTCGTTAAACTTGCAAAAAACTTTATTTAGGAAGATTTTTGTGTGGTTTACTACATAAAAGTTATGAAGTTTGTTAAACTTGCAAAATTGTGATATTTTGGAAGAATTTCACTACATAAAAGTCACGAAGTTCGTTAAACTATTGCAAATTTTTTTATTTTGGAAGATTTTCGTGTGCTATACTACATAAAAGTTACGAAGTTCGTTAAACTTGTATACATTGGTATTTTGAAAGATTTTTGTGTGCTATACTACATAAAAGTCACGATGTTTGTTAAACTTCAAAATTTGGTCTTTTGGAAGATTTTCGTGTGCTATACTACATAAAAGTCACGAAGTTCGTTAAACTTGCAAATTTTAGTATTTTTGAAGATTTTCGTGTGCTATACTACATAAAAGTCTTGAAGTTCATTAAACTTGCATACATTAATATTTTGGAAGACTTTTCGTGTACTATACTACATAAAAGTTATAAAGTTTGTTAAACTTGTAAAATTTAGTCTTTTGGAAGATTTTCGTGTGTTATGCTACATAAAAGTCACGAAGTTCATTAAACTTGCATACATTGAAATTTTGGAAGATTTTCGTGTACTATACTACATCAAAGTTATGAAGTTTGTTAAACTAGCAAAATTTAGTCTTTTGGAAGATTTTCGTGTGCTATATACTACGTAAAAGTCACGAAGTTTGTTAAACTTCCAAAATTCGATCTTTTGGAAGATTTTCGTGTGCTTAACTACATAAAAGTCATGTAGTTCACTAAACTTGAAAATAATAATATTTTGGCAGATTTTCATGTGCTACTACTATAAAAAAGTCACGAAGTTCGTTGAACTTGTATACATTGTTATTTTGGAAGAGTTTTGTTTACTATACTACATTAAAGTCACAAAGTTTGTTAAACTTGTAAAATTTATTTTTTTGGAAGATTTTGTGTGCTATACCACATTAAAGTGATGAAGTTTGTTAAACTGGTAAAATTTAATCTTTTGGAAGATTTTCATGTGCTATATACTGAATAAAAGTCACGAAGTTTGTTAAACTTGCAAAATTTAGTCGTTTGGAAGATTTTCGTGTGTTATGCTACATAAAAGTCACGAAATTTGTTAAACTCGCATATATTGGTTTTTTGGAAGATTTTCGTTTGCTATACTACATAAAACTCACGAAGTTTGTTAAACTTGCAAAATTTTGATATTTTGAAAGATTTTCACTACATAAAAGTCTCAAAGGTCGTTAAACTTGCAAAAAACTTTATTTAGGAAGATTTTTGTGTGGTTTATTACTACATAAAAGTTATGAAGTTTGTTAAACTTGCAAAATTGTGATATTTTGGAAGAATTTCACTACATAAAAGTCACGAAGTTCGTTAAACTATTGCAAATTTTTTTATTTTGGAAGATTTTCGTGTGCTATACTACATAAAAGTTACGAAGTTCGTTAAACTTGTATACATTGGTATTTTGGAAGATTTTTGTGTGCTATACTACATAAAAGTCACGAAGTTTGTTAAACTTCAAAATTTGGTCTTTTGGAAGATTTTCGTGTGCTATACTACATAAAAGTCACGAAGTTCGTTAAACTTGCAAATTTTAGTATTTTTGAAGATTTTCGTGTGCTATACTACATAAAAGTCTTGAAGTTCATTAAACTTGCATACATTAATATTTTGGAAGACTTTTCGTGTACTATACTACATAAAAGTTATAAAGTTTGTTAAACTTGTAAAATTTAGTCTTTTGGAAGATTTTGTGTGCTATACCACATAAAAGTGATGAAGTTCGTTAAACTGGTAAAATTTAGTCTTTTGGAAGATTTTCATGAGCTATATACTACGTAAAAGTCACGAAATTTGTTAAACTTGCAAAATTTAGTCTTTTGGAAGATTTTCGTGTGTTATGCTACATAAAAGTCACGAAGTTCATTAAACTTGCATACATTGAAATTTTGGAAGATTTTCGTGTGCTATACTACATAAAAGTTATGAAGTTTGTTAAACTAGCAAAATTTAGTCTTTTGGAAGATTTTCGTGTGCTATATACTACGTAAAAGTCACGAAGTTTGTTAAACTTCTAAAATTCGATCTTTTGGAAGATTTTCGTGTGCTTAACTACATAAAAGTCATGTAGTTCACTAAACTTGAAAATATTAATAGTTTGGCAGATTCTCATGTGCTACTACTACAAAAAAGTCACGAAGTTCGTTGAACTTGTATACATTGTTATTTTGGAAGATTTTTGTTTACTATACTACATTAAAGTCACGAAGTTTGTTAAACTTGTAAAATTTATTCTTTTGGAAGATTTTGTCTGCTATACCACATTAAAGTGATGAAGTTTGTTAAACTGGTAAAATTTAATCTTTTGGAAGATTTTCATGTGCTATATATTGAATAAAAGTCACGAAGTTTGTTAAACTTGCAAAATTTAGTCGTTTTGAAGATTTTCGTGTGTTATGCTACATAAAAGTCACGAAATTTGTTAAACTCGCATATATTGGTTTTTTGGAAGATTTTCGTTGGCTATACTACATAAAACTCACGAAGTTTGTTAAACTTGCAAAATTTTGATATTTTGAAAGATTTTCACTACATAAAAGTCTCAAAGTTCGTTAAACTTGCAAAAAACTTTATTTAGGAAGATTTTTGTGTGGTTTACTACATAAAAGTTATGAAGTTTGTTAAACTTGCAAAATTGTGATATTTTGGAAGAATTTCACTACATAAAAGTCACGAAGTTCGTTAAACTATTGCAAATTTTTTTATTTTGGAAGATTTTCGTGTGCTATACTACATAAAAGTTACGAAGTTCGTTAAACTTGTATACATTGGTATTTTGAAAGATTTTTGTGTGCTATACTACATAAAAGTCACGATGTTTGTTAAACTTCAAAATTTGGTCTTTTGGAAGATTTTCGTGTGCTATACTACATAAAAGTCACGAAGTTCGTTAAACTTGCAAATTTTAGTATTTTTGAAGATTTTCGTGTGCTATACTACATAAAAGTCTTGAAGTTCATTAAACTTGCATACATTAATATTTTGGAAGACTTTTCGTGTACTATACTACATAAAAGTTATAAAGTTTGTTAAACTTGTAAAATTTAGTCTTTTGGAAGATTTTCGTGTGTTATGCTACATAAAAGTCACGAAGTTCATTAAACTTGCATACATTGAAATTTTGGAAGATTTTCGTGTACTATACTACATCAAAGTTATGAAGTTTGTTAAACTAGCAAAATTTAGTCTTTTGGAAGATTTTCGTGTGCTATATACTACGTAAAAGTCACGAAGTTTGTTAAACTTCCAAAATTCGATCTTTTGGAAGATTTTCGTGTGCTTAACTACATAAAAGTCATGTAGTTCACTAAACTTGAAAATAATAATATTTTGGCAGATTTTCATGTGCTACTACTATAAAAAAGTCACGAAGTTCGTTGAACTTGTATACATTGTTATTTTGGAAGAGTTTTGTTTACTATACTACATTAAAGTCACAAAGTTTGTTAAACTTGTAAAATTTATTTTTTTGGAAGATTTTGTGTGCTATACCACATTAAAGTGATGAAGTTTGTTAAACTGGTAAAATTTAATCTTTTGGAAGATTTTCATGTGCTATATACTGAATAAAAGTCACGAAGTTTGTTAAACTTGCAAAATTTAGTCGTTTGGAAGATTTTCGTGTGTTATGCTACATAAAAGTCACGAAATTTGTTAAACTCGCATATATTGGTTTTTTGGAAGATTTTCGTTTGCTATACTACATAAAACTCACGAAGTTTGTTAAACTTGCAAAATTTTGATATTTTGAAAGATTTTCACTACATAAAAGTCTCAAAGGTCGTTAAACTTGCAAAAAACTTTATTTAGGAAGATTTTTGTGTGGTTTATTACTACATAAAAGTTATGAAGTTTGTTAAACTTGCAAAATTGTGATATTTTGGAAGAATTTCACTACATAAAAGTCACGAAGTTCGTTAAACTATTGCAAATTTTTTTATTTTGGAAGATTTTCGTGTGCTATACTACATAAAAGTTACGAAGTTCGTTAAACTTGTATACATTGGTATTTTGGAAGATTTTTGTGTGCTATACTACATAAAAGTCACGAAGTTTGTTAAACTTCAAAATTTGGTCTTTTGGAAGATTTTCGTGTGCTATACTACATAAAAGTCACGAAGTTCGTTAAACTTGCAAATTTTAGTATTTTTGAAGATTTTCGTGTGCTATACTACATAAAAGTCTTGAAGTTCATTAAACTTGCATACATTAATATTTTGGAAGACTTTTCGTGTACTATACTACATAAAAGTTATAAAGTTTGTTAAACTTGTAAAATTTAGTCTTTTGGAAGATTTTGTGTGCTATACCACATAAAAGTGATGAAGTTCGTTAAACTGGTAAAATTTAGTCTTTTGGAAGATTTTCATGAGCTATATACTACGTAAAAGTCACGAAATTTGTTAAACTTGCAAAATTTAGTCTTTTGGAAGATTTTCGTGTGTTATGCTACATAAAAGTCACGAAGTTCATTAAACTTGCATACATTGAAATTTTGGAAGATTTTCGTGTGCTATACTACATAAAAGTTATGAAGTTTGTTAAACTAGCAAAATTTAGTCTTTTGGAAGATTTTCGTGTGCTATATACTACGTAAAAGTCACGAAGTTTGTTAAACTTCTAAAATTCGATCTTTTGGAAGATTTTCGTGTGCTTAACTACATAAAAGTCATGTAGTTCACTAAACTTGAAAATATTAATAGTTTGGCAGATTCTCATGTGCTACTACTACAAAAAAGTCACGAAGTTCGTTGAACTTGTATACATTGTTATTTTGGAAGATTTTTGTTTACTATACTACATTAAAGTCACGAAGTTTGTTAAACTTGTAAAATTTATTCTTTTGGAAGATTTTGTCTGCTATACCACATTAAAGTGATGAAGTTTGTTAAACTGGTAAAATTTAATCTTTTGGAAGATTTTCATGTGCTATATATTGAATAAAAGTCACGAAGTTTGTTAAACTTGCAAAATTTAGTCGTTTTGAAGATTTTCGTGTGTTATGCTACATAAAAGTCACGAAATTTGTTAAACTCGCATATATTGGTTTTTTGGAAGATTTTCGTTGGCTATACTACATAAAACTCACGAAGTTTGTTAAACTTGCAAAATTTTGATATTTTGAAAGATTTTCACTACATAAAAGTCTCAAAGTTCGTTAAACTTGCAAAAAACTTTATTTAGGAAGATTTTTGTGTGGTTTACTACATAAAAGTTATGAAGTTTGTTAAACTTGCAAAATTGTGATATTTTGGAAGAATTTCACTACATAAAAGTCACGAAGTTCGTTAAACTATTGCAAATTTTTTTATTTTGGAAGATTTTCGTGTGCTATACTACATAAAAGTTACGAAGTTCGTTAAACTTGTATACATTGGTATTTTGAAAGATTTTTGTGTGCTATACTACATAAAAGTCACGATGTTTGTTAAACTTCAAAATTTGGTCTTTTGGAAGATTTTCGTGTGCTATACTACATAAAAGTCACGAAGTTCGTTAAACTTGCAAATTTTAGTATTTTTGAAGATTTTCGTGTGCTATACTACATAAAAGTCTTGAAGTTCATTAAACTTGCATACATTAATATTTTGGAAGACTTTTCGTGTACTATACTACATAAAAGTTATAAAGTTTGTTAAACTTGTAAAATTTAGTCTTTTGGAAGATTTTCGTGTGTTATGCTACATAAAAGTCACGAAGTTCATTAAACTTGCATACATTGAAATTTTGGAAGATTTTCGTGTACTATACTACATCAAAGTTATGAAGTTTGTTAAACTAGCAAAATTTAGTCTTTTGGAAGATTTTCGTGTGCTATATACTACGTAAAAGTCACGAAGTTTGTTAAACTTCCAAAATTCGATCTTTTGGAAGATTTTCGTGTGCTTAACTACATAAAAGTCATGTAGTTCACTAAACTTGAAAATAATAATATTTTGGCAGATTTTCATGTGCTACTACTATAAAAAAGTCACGAAGTTCGTTGAACTTGTATACATTGTTATTTTGGAAGAGTTTTGTTTACTATACTACATTAAAGTCACAAAGTTTGTTAAACTTGTAAAATTTATTTTTTTGGAAGATTTTGTGTGCTATACCACATTAAAGTGATGAAGTTTGTTAAACTGGTAAAATTTAATCTTTTGGAAGATTTTCATGTGCTATATACTGAATAAAAGTCACGAAGTTTGTTAAACTTGCAAAATTTAGTCGTTTGGAAGATTTTCGTGTGTTATGCTACATAAAAGTCACGAAATTTGTTAAACTCGCATATATTGGTTTTTTGGAAGATTTTCGTTTGCTATACTACATAAAACTCACGAAGTTTGTTAAACTTGCAAAATTTTGATATTTTGAAAGATTTTCACTACATAAAAGTCTCAAAGGTCGTTAAACTTGCAAAAAACTTTATTTAGGAAGATTTTTGTGTGGTTTATTACTACATAAAAGTTATGAAGTTTGTTAAACTTGCAAAATTGTGATATTTTGGAAGAATTTCACTACATAAAAGTCACGAAGTTCGTTAAACTATTGCAAATTTTTTTATTTTGGAAGATTTTCGTGTGCTATACTACATAAAAGTTACGAAGTTCGTTAAACTTGTATACATTGGTATTTTGGAAGATTTTTGTGTGCTATACTACATAAAAGTCACGAAGTTTGTTAAACTTCAAAATTTGGTCTTTTGGAAGATTTTCGTGTGCTATACTACATAAAAGTCACGAAGTTCGTTAAACTTGCAAATTTTAGTATTTTTGAAGATTTTCGTGTGCTATACTACATAAAAGTCTTGAAGTTCATTAAACTTGCATACATTAATATTTTGGAAGACTTTTCGTGTACTATACTACATAAAAGTTATAAAGTTTGTTAAACTTGTAAAATTTAGTCTTTTGGAAGATTTTGTGTGCTATACCACATAAAAGTGATGAAGTTCGTTAAACTGGTAAAATTTAGTCTTTTGGAAGATTTTCATGAGCTATATACTACGTAAAAGTCACGAAATTTGTTAAACTTGCAAAATTTAGTCTTTTGGAAGATTTTCGTGTGTTATGCTACATAAAAGTCACGAAGTTCATTAAACTTGCATACATTGAAATTTTGGAAGATTTTCGTGTGCTATACTACATAAAAGTTATGAAGTTTGTTAAACTAGCAAAATTTAGTCTTTTGGAAGATTTTCGTGTGCTATATACTACGTAAAAGTCACGAAGTTTGTTAAACTTCTAAAATTCGATCTTTTGGAAGATTTTCGTGTGCTTAACTACATAAAAGTCATGTAGTTCACTAAACTTGAAAATATTAATAGTTTGGCAGATTCTCATGTGCTACTACTACAAAAAAGTCACGAAGTTCGTTGAACTTGTATACATTGTTATTTTGGAAGATTTTTGTTTACTATACTACATTAAAGTCACGAAGTTTGTTAAACTTGTAAAATTTATTCTTTTGGAAGATTTTGTCTGCTATACCACATTAAAGTGATGAAGTTTGTTAAACTGGTAAAATTTAATCTTTTGGAAGATTTTCATGTGCTATATATTGAATAAAAGTCACGAAGTTTGTTAAACTTGCAAAATTTAGTCGTTTTGAAGATTTTCGTGTGTTATGCTACATAAAAGTCACGAAATTTGTTAAACTCGCATATATTGGTTTTTTGGAAGATTTTCGTTGGCTATACTACATAAAACTCACGAAGTTTGTTAAACTTGCAAAATTTTGATATTTTGAAAGATTTTCACTACATAAAAGTCTCAAAGTTCGTTAAACTTGCAAAAAACTTTATTTAGGAAGATTTTTGTGTGGTTTACTACATAAAAGTTATGAAGTTTGTTAAACTTGCAAAATTGTGATATTTTGGAAGAATTTCACTACATAAAAGTCACGAAGTTCGTTAAACTATTGCAAATTTTTTTATTTTGGAAGATTTTCGTGTGCTATACTACATAAAAGTTACGAAGTTCGTTAAACTTGTATACATTGGTATTTTGAAAGATTTTTGTGTGCTATACTACATAAAAGTCACGATGTTTGTTAAACTTCAAAATTTGGTCTTTTGGAAGATTTTCGTGTGCTATACTACATAAAAGTCACGAAGTTCGTTAAACTTGCAAATTTTAGTATTTTTGAAGATTTTCGTGTGCTATACTACATAAAAGTCTTGAAGTTCATTAAACTTGCATACATTAATATTTTGGAAGACTTTTCGTGTACTATACTACATAAAAGTTATAAAGTTTGTTAAACTTGTAAAATTTAGTCTTTTGGAAGATTTTCGTGTGTTATGCTACATAAAAGTCACGAAGTTCATTAAACTTGCATACATTGAAATTTTGGAAGATTTTCGTGTACTATACTACATCAAAGTTATGAAGTTTGTTAAACTAGCAAAATTTAGTCTTTTGGAAGATTTTCGTGTGCTATATACTACGTAAAAGTCACGAAGTTTGTTAAACTTCCAAAATTCGATCTTTTGGAAGATTTTCGTGTGCTTAACTACATAAAAGTCATGTAGTTCACTAAACTTGAAAATAATAATATTTTGGCAGATTTTCATGTGCTACTACTATAAAAAAGTCACGAAGTTCGTTGAACTTGTATACATTGTTATTTTGGAAGAGTTTTGTTTACTATACTACATTAAAGTCACAAAGTTTGTTAAACTTGTAAAATTTATTTTTTTGGAAGATTTTGTGTGCTATACCACATTAAAGTGATGAAGTTTGTTAAACTGGTAAAATTTAATCTTTTGGAAGATTTTCATGTGCTATATACTGAATAAAAGTCACGAAGTTTGTTAAACTTGCAAAATTTAGTCGTTTGGAAGATTTTCGTGTGTTATGCTACATAAAAGTCACGAAATTTGTTAAACTCGCATATATTGGTTTTTTGGAAGATTTTCGTTTGCTATACTACATAAAACTCACGAAGTTTGTTAAACTTGCAAAATTTTGATATTTTGAAAGATTTTCACTACATAAAAGTCTCAAAGGTCGTTAAACTTGCAAAAAACTTTATTTAGGAAGATTTTTGTGTGGTTTATTACTACATAAAAGTTATGAAGTTTGTTAAACTTGCAAAATTGTGATATTTTGGAAGAATTTCACTACATAAAAGTCACGAAGTTCGTTAAACTATTGCAAATTTTTTTATTTTGGAAGATTTTCGTGTGCTATACTACATAAAAGTTACGAAGTTCGTTAAACTTGTATACATTGGTATTTTGGAAGATTTTTGTGTGCTATACTACATAAAAGTCACGAAGTTTGTTAAACTTCAAAATTTGGTCTTTTGGAAGATTTTCGTGTGCTATACTACATAAAAGTCACGAAGTTCGTTAAACTTGCAAATTTTAGTATTTTTGAAGATTTTCGTGTGCTATACTACATAAAAGTCTTGAAGTTCATTAAACTTGCATACATTAATATTTTGGAAGACTTTTCGTGTACTATACTACATAAAAGTTATAAAGTTTGTTAAACTTGTAAAATTTAGTCTTTTGGAAGATTTTGTGTGCTATACCACATAAAAGTGATGAAGTTCGTTAAACTGGTAAAATTTAGTCTTTTGGAAGATTTTCATGAGCTATATACTACGTAAAAGTCACGAAATTTGTTAAACTTGCAAAATTTAGTCTTTTGGAAGATTTTCGTGTGTTATGCTACATAAAAGTCACGAAGTTCATTAAACTTGCATACATTGAAATTTTGGAAGATTTTCGTGTGCTATACTACATAAAAGTTATGAAGTTTGTTAAACTAGCAAAATTTAGTCTTTTGGAAGATTTTCGTGTGCTATATACTACGTAAAAGTCACGAAGTTTGTTAAACTTCTAAAATTCGATCTTTTGGAAGATTTTCGTGTGCTTAACTACATAAAAGTCATGTAGTTCACTAAACTTGAAAATATTAATAGTTTGGCAGATTCTCATGTGCTACTACTACAAAAAAGTCACGAAGTTCGTTGAACTTGTATACATTGTTATTTTGGAAGATTTTTGTTTACTATACTACATTAAAGTCACGAAGTTTGTTAAACTTGTAAAATTTATTCTTTTGGAAGATTTTGTCTGCTATACCACATTAAAGTGATGAAGTTTGTTAAACTGGTAAAATTTAATCTTTTGGAAGATTTTCATGTGCTATATATTGAATAAAAGTCACGAAGTTTGTTAAACTTGCAAAATTTAGTCGTTTTGAAGATTTTCGTGTGTTATGCTACATAAAAGTCACGAAATTTGTTAAACTCGCATATATTGGTTTTTTGGAAGATTTTCGTTGGCTATACTACATAAAACTCACGAAGTTTGTTAAACTTGCAAAATTTTGATATTTTGAAAGATTTTCACTACATAAAAGTCTCAAAGTTCGTTAAACTTGCAAAAAACTTTATTTAGGAAGATTTTTGTGTGGTTTACTACATAAAAGTTATGAAGTTTGTTAAACTTGCAAAATTGTGATATTTTGGAAGAATTTCACTACATAAAAGTCACGAAGTTCGTTAAACTATTGCAAATTTTTTTATTTTGGAAGATTTTCGTGTGCTATACTACATAAAAGTTACGAAGTTCGTTAAACTTGTATACATTGGTATTTTGAAAGATTTTTGTGTGCTATACTACATAAAAGTCACGATGTTTGTTAAACTTCAAAATTTGGTCTTTTGGAAGATTTTCGTGTGCTATACTACATAAAAGTCACGAAGTTCGTTAAACTTGCAAATTTTAGTATTTTTGAAGATTTTCGTGTGCTATACTACATAAAAGTCTTGAAGTTCATTAAACTTGCATACATTAATATTTTGGAAGACTTTTCGTGTACTATACTACATAAAAGTTATAAAGTTTGTTAAACTTGTAAAATTTAGTCTTTTGGAAGATTTTCGTGTGTTATGCTACATAAAAGTCACGAAGTTCATTAAACTTGCATACATTGAAATTTTGGAAGATTTTCGTGTACTATACTACATCAAAGTTATGAAGTTTGTTAAACTAGCAAAATTTAGTCTTTTGGAAGATTTTCGTGTGCTATATACTACGTAAAAGTCACGAAGTTTGTTAAACTTCCAAAATTCGATCTTTTGGAAGATTTTCGTGTGCTTAACTACATAAAAGTCATGTAGTTCACTAAACTTGAAAATAATAATATTTTGGCAGATTTTCATGTGCTACTACTATAAAAAAGTCACGAAGTTCGTTGAACTTGTATACATTGTTATTTTGGAAGAGTTTTGTTTACTATACTACATTAAAGTCACAAAGTTTGTTAAACTTGTAAAATTTATTTTTTTGGAAGATTTTGTGTGCTATACCACATTAAAGTGATGAAGTTTGTTAAACTGGTAAAATTTAATCTTTTGGAAGATTTTCATGTGCTATATACTGAATAAAAGTCACGAAGTTTGTTAAACTTGCAAAATTTAGTCGTTTGGAAGATTTTCGTGTGTTATGCTACATAAAAGTCACGAAATTTGTTAAACTCGCATATATTGGTTTTTTGGAAGATTTTCGTTTGCTATACTACATAAAACTCACGAAGTTTGTTAAACTTGCAAAATTTTGATATTTTGAAAGATTTTCACTACATAAAAGTCTCAAAGGTCGTTAAACTTGCAAAAAACTTTATTTAGGAAGATTTTTGTGTGGTTTATTACTACATAAAAGTTATGAAGTTTGTTAAACTTGCAAAATTGTGATATTTTGGAAGAATTTCACTACATAAAAGTCACGAAGTTCGTTAAACTATTGCAAATTTTTTTATTTTGGAAGATTTTCGTGTGCTATACTACATAAAAGTTACGAAGTTCGTTAAACTTGTATACATTGGTATTTTGGAAGATTTTTGTGTGCTATACTACATAAAAGTCACGAAGTTTGTTAAACTTCAAAATTTGGTCTTTTGGAAGATTTTCGTGTGCTATACTACATAAAAGTCACGAAGTTCGTTAAACTTGCAAATTTTAGTATTTTTGAAGATTTTCGTGTGCTATACTACATAAAAGTCTTGAAGTTCATTAAACTTGCATACATTAATATTTTGGAAGACTTTTCGTGTACTATACTACATAAAAGTTATAAAGTTTGTTAAACTTGTAAAATTTAGTCTTTTGGAAGATTTTGTGTGCTATACCACATAAAAGTGATGAAGTTCGTTAAACTGGTAAAATTTAGTCTTTTGGAAGATTTTCATGAGCTATATACTACGTAAAAGTCACGAAATTTGTTAAACTTGCAAAATTTAGTCTTTTGGAAGATTTTCGTGTGTTATGCTACATAAAAGTCACGAAGTTCATTAAACTTGCATACATTGAAATTTTGGAAGATTTTCGTGTGCTATACTACATAAAAGTTATGAAGTTTGTTAAACTAGCAAAATTTAGTCTTTTGGAAGATTTTCGTGTGCTATATACTACGTAAAAGTCACGAAGTTTGTTAAACTTCTAAAATTCGATCTTTTGGAAGATTTTCGTGTGCTTAACTACATAAAAGTCATGTAGTTCACTAAACTTGAAAATATTAATAGTTTGGCAGATTCTCATGTGCTACTACTACAAAAAAGTCACGAAGTTCGTTGAACTTGTATACATTGTTATTTTGGAAGATTTTTGTTTACTATACTACATTAAAGTCACGAAGTTTGTTAAACTTGTAAAATTTATTCTTTTGGAAGATTTTGTCTGCTATACCACATTAAAGTGATGAAGTTTGTTAAACTGGTAAAATTTAATCTTTTGGAAGATTTTCATGTGCTATATATTGAA